>NC_066632.1:10272814-10526784 GCF_025201925.1 Gopherus flavomarginatus | reverse complement strand
CTGCCTCAGTGTTCCCCATGGCAGTTCTTAAGTATCTGGCAGAGCAAAGGGCCAGTGTACCTAAGTGCCTGACACTCTGTCTCCTAGCAATTTATGACCTGGGCCCCTCCCCTGCAGAGGTGCCAACTGAAGTGTTGGAGACAAAGAGATTAGGTGAACTCCTGTCCCTGAAAAGGAACTGAGCAGAGAAGAGGAGCTGGAGGGAGTTGTTAGGCTGGAGCTGGCTGAGGGCGGACATGGGGGTCTGGTCACTGCCCCTCAGAATGGACCTGGCTGAGGGGTCCGTTCGCTGTATCTACAAGCTTTATTTTAGACCTGTTCCTGTCATCTAATAAATCCCTGTTTTACTGGCTGGCTGAGAGTCACGTCTGACTGCAAAATAGGGGTGCAGGGCCCTGTGGCTTCCCCAGGACCCTGCTGGGGCAGGATCACTGTGGGAAGCGCACGGAGGGGGAGAGAATGCTGAATGCTCCAAGGAGAGACCCAGGAGGTAAAGACGTGTGAGCTTCTTGCCCTGAACAAGTCTGCTCCAAGGGAAAGGAGGCTCCTCAAAGTCCTGACTGGCTTTGTGGGGAGCAGTTCCAGAGCATCACCGGGACTCCGTGACAACTGGTGGCAGAGAGGTGGGATGTACTGCACCCCGTGAATGGCGCTGCTTGCAGTAAGTGACTGGGGAGCAGTAAAACAAAAGGGGGGATAATGAGGACCAGGTATGCTGAAAGCTTAGAGAGGGACGGTTTCAGGGGGCGGTTAACCTCTGGAAGTGTGTGACCAGCGAGAAGGACTGTTTGGAGTAACGGGTTCCCCTTGAGGACTGCAGTGAGCAGTCTCAGGGGCGGAGGAGCTTGCCACTCTGCCCGGGGAGAGAGGATTTTTGCAGTAGCAGGGTCCCTCTGGGGATTGCAGGAGCAGTCCCAGGGGCGGAGGAGTCTGCAGCTCGACCCTGGCAAAGAGGTGGTGATCACGAGAAGGGGCTGGCACACCAGGGGTTCTTCCTGGAAACCATGGGGGAGCCAAGAGCACACAGGTCTGTGAGTCCAGAGCCACTTGGGAACGGTGAAGTGATGGCCTATCACCATCTCCTGTAGAAGGACATTGTGATCCTGTGCACAAAGAGAGGGTTACGCACGGGGAAGTTCACCAAGGCACAGTTAATAGTGCAGTTGGAGGAGGAGGACCACTCTGAGGAGCAAATTCCTCACCCAGATGGGGCTACAAGAGGATCTGGGAGCAGCTGGAACAGCAGCCAGGCATTCCCGAGAGTCTGGTCCCCACCCAGAAGAGAGTCTTCACGATCGGGTTCCCCATCAGTGGATTGGAGACAGATGGGATTGAAGCAGATTCTGAGAGAGCGAAAGGACCTTGAGAGGGAGCAAAAGGCTAAGGAAAAGCTGCAGGAGAAGCAACAGCACCATGGACTGGTGATAGTGGAGTGGAGAGACATAGGAGGCTGCCCAAGGGTCAGTGGGGAAACATGCCTGCGGGGGCGAGACACTGGGACAGAGAAAACTGTGGTGGTGCAGCCCCAGATGCTGAGGGACTGTGGGACCTGGGTAAAGGTCCCTGAGGTTAAGCCCCTCGCCCTGCCTCTGTCCCAGATCCCTGTGCAGACCCAGGAGGGGTTGGGCTGGCTGGTCATTGGGGTTCTCCAGGATATCGGCTGGAGGCCCTGTTGGGGGGTTACTGTCTCCCCTTGGGACAGGATCCAGGCCCTGCTCCTGTAAGGGCTGAGGGTTTGAATTCAAATCCAGGGAACCAATTGGCTAGGATGGAAATGGTCAGTGAAAATGCAAATGACGTGGCTGGCAGGGGGGAGGGACTGCTGGGCTTAGGATACCTGCCCACCTATAACCAGCCCCCTAGGTCTGAGTGGGAGGGAGAGATGCTCCCCGCTCGCCTGCACACCGGTGAGGGAGCTCACGCTGGCTCTGATGCTGGGACCAGAGCAGAGAGCTCGCTGCCTGTCCCCACTGGGACAGCAAGGGCAGCGCTGAGCACAAGGGGAGCTGAGACCCCAGCTGAGTGCGGGGACACCCAGGCAGGGAAGGTTGGCTGCCAACCAGGTTTGCCTGGTCCAGACATGCTGCTTTGAAGTGATTACACAGCAGAGAGCGAACTATCAGGGACAAGGCTCAGGGGGACTGTAACCCCAGGCCCAGCCAGTGAGAGGGAGCAGGTCCCACTCCCTGCCCCAGCAGCTGAATCCCAGACTGAGCTGCAGAGGGATCCCTCCTTGGAGAAGCTAAGGGAACTTGCTGGCCACAGCGCTGCAAGCCCCCTTGGGGAAGGCTGCAGGGACAGAGTCCTGTGGGTGAAGGGATTCCTGTACTGGGAATGGGCTCCCCAAGGGGAAGTTGAACTGGGGCGAATCAGGAGGCAGCCCCAGAAATCCACTGGGTTCTTCCCTCTCAAGCTGCTGAATGGGAGAATAGTGAGGGGACCCCTGGACCTAGAAGGGAAGGATTGGGAGGAGAAGGGGGAAGACCCCCTAGTGGATCGCTTCCCTGAAGTGGGAGCCAATCTCCTCATCAGGTGTTCCCCTTTCAAAGTCACTGAAAAAGCAACACAGATCCTGGAAAAAGAGGTAAAAGAGATCCAGGCTTTAGATGGGATCCAGCTGTTTTACAGCCCATGGGCCTCACCAGTGGGGCTGATCCCCAAGGGAGACAAAATAATCTGGTTTTATGGGGGCTATGAGAAGCTTAAAGCCATCACAGTGTCCGATGCCGACCCCATGCCTATGCCTCGGGAGATTTTAGACAAGCAGAGGGTGATGAAGAACTTGGCCCTGGCAGACACTGATAACATGTGCATCTTTAGCCAAACCTGGAAGGAACAGATGTCCCAGGTGAAGAGGGGGCTGGGCTGCCTCAAGGAGGTGGGACTGATGGTAAAAGCTGGAAACTGTAAGGTGGGAACGGCAGAGGTGTTCTATCTGGGCCACAAGGTGGAAAGGGGCTGCCCAAGCCCAGAGCTGGCCAATGCAAAGATGGGAGCTCTTAACCAAGAGAGCCCGAATCGCAGCCCAGAGTGCTGGGAGAAAACACTGTCCCAGATTGAACCCCAGGAGTATTGGGGTAGCAAAAGGGTTCAAGACGCATAAACCTTCCCACATTCAGCCTGCGAGTGCCATCAAGCACGCTCAACCTAAGGGAGGGCGTGACACTGAACTCTCCTGGTGTAATTCACACCGAGGAATCGGAGAGATGCTGGGGCATCCATGGGAACGTTGGTGAGTTCAAACTTCCCCAGGTCACTGGCTGGAGTGACCTGGCTCAGTTCGGTCTCAAAGGGGGGAGAGATGTGATGAACTGGGAATGTTCTTAATGTTTTCTCTGGTGCCTCAGTGTGCCCTAGGCAGTTTTTAAGTATCTGGCAGAGCAAAGGGCCAGTGCACCTAAATGCCTGACACTCTGTCTCCTAGCAACTTATGGCCTGGGCCTCTCCCCTGCAAACATGTCAACTGAAGGAGTTGGAGACAAAGAGATCAGGTGACCTCCTGGCCCGAAAAAGGAACTGAGCAGAGAAGAGGGGCTGGGGGGGGGTTGTTACAGATTCATAGATTCATAGATTCTAGGGTCAGAAGGGACCAATGTGATCATCTAGTCCGACCCCCTGCACAAAGCAGGCCACAGAACCCTACCCATCTACTAATATATAACAAACTCCTAACCTATGCCTGAGTTATTGGAGTCTTCAAATTGTGGTCTGAAGACCTCAAGCTGCAGAGAATCCACCAGCAAGTGACCCATGCCCCACACTGCAGGGGAAGGCGAAAAACCTCCAGGGCCTCTGCCAATCTGCCCTGGAGGAAAATTCCTTCCCGACCCCAAATATGGCGATCAGCTAAACCCTGAGCATGTGGACAAGACTCACCAGCCAGCACTCAGGAAAGAATTCTCTGCAGTAACTCAGATCCCATCCCATCACCAACCACTGGGCATACTTATCTGGCGATAATCAAAGATCAATTGCCAAAATTAGGCTCTCCCATCATACCATCCCTTCCATAAACTTATCAAGCTTAATCTTAAAGCCAGATATGTCTTTTGCCCCCACTACTCCTCTTGGAAGGCTGTTCCAGAACTTCACTCCTCTAATGGTTAGAAACCTTCATCTAATTTCAAGTCTAAACTTCCTAGTGTCCAATTTATACCCATTCGTTCTTGTGTCTACATTGGTACTAAGCTTAAATAATTTCTCTCCCTCCCTAATATTAATCCCTCTGATATATTTATAAAGAGCAAGCATATCCCCCCTCAGCCTTCTTTTGGCTAGACTAAACAAGCCAAGCTCTTTGAGTCTCCTTTCATATGACAGGTTTTGCATTCCTCGGATCATCCTAGTAGCCCGTCTCTGAACCTGTTCCAGTGTGAATTCATCCTTCTTAAACATGGGAGACCAGAACTGCACACAGTATTCCAGGTGGGGTCTCACCAGCGCCTTATATAACGTTACTAACACCTCCTTTACTTTGCTGGAAATACCTCGCCTAATGCATCCTAAAACCGCATTAGCTTTTTTAACGGCCATATCACATTGGCGGCTCATAGTCATCCTGTGATCTACCAATACCCCAAGGTCCTTCTCCTTCTCTGTTGCTTCCAACTGATGCGTCCCCATTCTATATCTAAAGTTCTTATTATTAATCCCTAAGTGCATGACCTTGCACTTTTCACTATTAAATTTCATCCTATTACTATTACTCCAGTTTACAAGGTCGTCCAGATCTTCCTGTATGATATCCCAGTCCTTCTCCGTGTTAGCAATACCTCCCAGCTTCGTGTTATCCGCGAACTTTATTAGCACATTCCCGCTTTTTGTGCCAAGGTCGGTAATAAAAAGGTTAAATAAGATTGGTCCCAGAACCGATCCTTGAGGAACTCCACTAGTAACCTCCTTCCAGCCTGACAGTTCACCCTTCAGTATGACCCGTTGTAGTCTCCCATTTAACCAGTTCCTTATCCACCTTTCAATTTTCATATTGATCCCCATCTTTTCCAATTTGACTAATAATTCCGCATGTGGAACCGTATCAAATGCCTTACTGAAATGGAGGTAAATTAGGTCTACTGCATTTCCTTTGTCTAAATAGTCTGTCACCTTCTCAAAGAAGGAGATCAGGTTGGTTTGGCACGATCTACCTTTAGTAAAACCATGTTGTACTTTGTCCCAATTACCATTGACCTCAATGTCCTTAACTACTTTCTCCTTCAAATTTTTTTCCAAGACCTTACATACTACAGATGTCAAACTAACAGGCCTATAGTTACTCGGATCACTCTTTCTCTTTCTGTTAGGCTGGAGCTGGCTGAGGGAGGACGTGGGAGTCTGGTTCACTGCCCCCCGGGATGGACCTGGCCGAGGGGTTCGGTTTGCTGTACTTACAAGTTTAATTTTAGACCCTGTTCCTGTCATCAAATAAACCCCTGTTTTACTGGCTGGCTGAGAGTCACATCTGACTGCAAAGTGGGGGTGCAGGACCCTGTGGCTTCCTCAGGACCCTGCTGGGGGGGACTCGCTGTGGGAAGCGCACGGAGGGGCAGAGGATGCTGAACGCTCGAAGGAGAGACAAAGGAGGTAAAGACGTGAGCTTCTTGCCCTGAACAAGTCTGCTCCAAGGGAGAGGAGGCTTCCCAAAGTCCTACCTGGCTTTGTGGGGAGCAGTTCCAGAGCATCGCCCGGGGACTCCGTGAAACCTCGCAGAGCTGGGGAGAGAAGGTAGCGCCTCTCCCCCACTTTAACGGCCGCTCCCCAGTCCCCTGGTAGAGCTAGGAAGGGAACCCAGCACCCCAACTTCGCTTGAACGGCCACACCCCAGTCACCTCGCAGAGCTGGGGAGAGGAGACAGCGCCCCAGTCCCCTCGCAGAGCTGCGGAGAGGATACAACGCCCCGCCCCCACAGGACCGGCCGCTCCCCAATCCCCTCACAGAGCTGGGGAGGGAAGGCAGCACCCCACCCCCGCAGGGATGGCCGCCCCCCAGTCCCCTCACAGAGCCGGGGAGGGATGATAGCGCCCCTCTCCCACTGGAACTGGAACTCCCCATTCCCCTTGCAGAGCTGGAGAGGGAAGGCAGCGCCCCGTCCCACCTGGATCAGCCGCTACACCGTCCCCTTATAGTGCTGAGGAGGGAACCTTGTGCCTTGACCCAGCAGGAACGGCAGCTCCCCAGTCTCCTGGCAGAGCTCGGGAGGGAACCCAGCGCCCCACCCCCACAGGAATGAGAGCTGCTCAGTTCCCACATAGAGCTGGGAGGGGAACCCAGGACCCCAACCCCACAGGAACGACCGTTCCCCAGTCCCCTCCCAGTGCTGGGGAGGGAACACTACACCCCGCCCCCGCTCGAACGGCCACTCTCTTGTCTTTTGACAGAGCTGGGGAGGGAATCCAGCACCCTGCCCCCGCAGGAACGGCCGCTCCTCAGTCCCCTAGCAGAGCTGGGGAGGGAAACCAGGGCCCTGCCCCCCTTGAACGGCCTCTCCCCAGTCCCCTGGCAGAGGTGGGGAGGGAACCCAAGGCCCTGCTCCCGCCGGAACGGCCGCTCCCCATTCCCCTCGCAGAGCTGGGGAGGGAATCTAGCGCCCCACCCCTGCTGGAGCTGCGGCTTCCTAGTCTGCGCAGAAGCGGGGATAAAATTCAGCACGCCGCCACAGCAGGAATGGCGGCTCCCCAGTCCCCTGGCAGAGCAGGGGCGGGAAGGCACTGCCCCGCACCCTCTGGACCAACCACTTCCCAGTCTGCTGGAATAGATGGGAGGGGAACCCAGCGCACCTCCTCCACTGGAACGGAGGCTCCCCAGTCCCCTCCCAGAGCCTGAGAGGGAAGGTAGCCCCCACCCCCGCTGGAACGGCCTCTCCCCATTCCCCTTGCAGAGCCGGGGAGGGAAGGTAGCGCCCTGCCCCCACTGGAGCAGCCGCTCCCCAGTGCCCTAGCAAGGATGGCGAGTGAACCCAGCGCCCCTCCCTCGCTGGAAAGGCTGCTCACCAGTCCATTGGCAGAAGTGGGGAGGGAACCCAATGTCCCGCCCCCGCTAGAATGGTCGCTGTCCAGTCCCATCGCAGAGCAGGGAGGTAACCCAGCGCCCTGCCCCCACTGAAACGGATGGTCTCCAGTCCCCTCGCAGAGCTGGGGAGGAAATCCAGTGCCCCGCCCCCACTGGAACAGTCGCTCCCTAGTCCCCTGGCAGAGCTGAGGAGTAAAGGCAGCTCCCCACCCCCGCAGGAACGACCATTCCAAAATCCCCTCGCAGGGCTGGGGAGGGATTCCAGTGCCCCGCCCCCGCAGGAACGGCGGCTGCCCAGTCCCCTGGCAGAGCTGAGGAGGGAACCCAGCACCCCACCCCCGTGGGAAAGGCCGTTCCCCAGTTCCCTCTCAGAACTAGGGAGTGTTGGTGTCACTAGGCATAACCCTAGGTAACTCGGGTGGGTGGAAGGCCATGAATGTCGATGAAGCCCTCCTGTTCTAGGCCAAAGCGAACCAAAGCCCCTCCATGTTGAACTCCACTCGACCTAGAAAGCTATCAGTTGCAGCACAGGTCAAACCGGTCTGAAGCAGTAGTGATAAGGCTTCCGTGTTGAAGGACAAGATAACTGGCAGAAGGAAAACTTACTAACGAGCTGTCGCAGCCAAGGTTACTTAATGCACCTGCGCTTACCTACAGGGAAAGGAGGGGGGGGAGAAGAAAAAGAATTTAAAAAGGGAAAAGCCGCTTATGTGTGTATGCAGGATTTGAGATTGTATTCTCCCTTGCACCTTATTTGAGCTCAAATAAACTTGTGCTTTGCTTCTCCACCCTGGTGTTTTTATTCGAGCTGAGCACACTGGCCCACGAACCGCTGTTGCTTGTACCAGCAACAGGAGGGAAGGCAGCGCCCCATCCCCACTGGAACGGGCACTCCCCAGTTCCCTTGCAGAGCCGGGGAGGGAAGGCAGCACCCCTCCTCTAAACAAAAGGCCACTCCCCAGTCCCCCCGCAGACCTTGGGAGGGAACCCAGCACCCTGCCCCCCTGGAGCGGACGCTCCCCAGTTCCCTGGCAGAGCTGGGGAGGGAACCCAGTGTGCCGCATCCGCTAGAATGGCTGCTCCAAAGTCACATCGCAGAGCTGCTCAGGGAAGGCAGTGCCCTGCCCCCACAGGAACGGCTGCACCCCAGTCCCCTTGCAGAGCCGGCGAGGGAACCCAGCGACCCGCCTCTGTGGCAATGGCCGCTCCCCATTCACCTCGCAAAGCTGGGGAGGGAAGACAGGGCCCTACCCTCTCCCCAATGGCCATCGGTCAGTTTCCTCGCAGAGCTGGGGATGGAAGGCAGAGCCCCACTCTCGCAGGATCTGTCGCTTCCCAGTCCCCTCGCAGAGCTGGGGAGGGGAGGCAGCGCCCCTCCCCCGCTGGGACGGCTGCTGGCCTGTCCTCTCACAGGCTGGGGAGGGGGGGCAGCGCCCCGCCCCCGCTGGAACGGCTGCTGCCCTGTCCTCTCACAGGCTGGGGAGGGAGGGCAGCGCCCCGCCCCCGCTGGAACGGCTGCTGCCCTGTCCTCTCACAGGCTGGGGATGGGGGGCAGCGCCCCGCCCCCGCTGGAACGGCTGCTGCCCTGTCCTCTCACAGGCTGGGGAGGGGGGGCAGCGCCCTGCCCCTGCTGCAACTGTCGCAGTCCAGGCCTCTCTCACAGCCAGGGAGAGAAGTCAGCGCCCCTCCCCCGTTCGAATAGCCAATCCACAGGCCCCTCCCAGAGCTAGCAAGAGAAGCCAGTATCCCGCCACCGCTCGAAGTGCCACTGCCCAGGCCCCTTCCAGAGCTGGGGAGGGGAGCCGGCGCCTCACCCCCTCTGGTACTTCCGCTCCCCAGGCCCTTCATGGATCTAGGGAGGTAACCCAGAGCCCAGCCCCCGCTTGAACTGCCACGCCCCACTCCCCTCCCGGAGCTGGGGAGGGAAGCCAGTGCCCCACTTGTGGTGTTATGAGTATAATATAATATCTCACTGAAAGGTGATAGGGCCAGAAAGAGTTAATTAACTCACCTCACCGACTGACCTGACCCATGGGTGAACCTTAAGGACTGGTTAGCAAGATATATAAATGAATAAAGCTTTGAAATGCAAATCTGCATTGCTGGAAGTAGAAAGGTAGAGGTTTGCTCAGGTCTTGGGATGTCAGCAAACAGGTCTTGTCTATTGCTCTAGTTTTAATTCAAAGATCAAAAAAAGGGAGTATTAGCATTTAAGATCATACTAGAGTGAAATAGTTTTATTGTCTATATGTCTCTTTGAACGTTATGGTAACCTGTATCTCAACTGTTTAATGGATAAATTACTCTGTGCTAATGGCCAGGATGTTTGGGAGAAGGAGTTAAGCCTATTGTTTTCTCAGGCCGAAAGGCTGCAGGAAATGTATAAGAAGCCTGGGATACGATCCTTCTTCATCTCAGATCTGCTTTGGGTTTCATGAGGGGGAAATTTTAAGCCACAAGGATTGAGATCCCCAGTCATTGACTGGAGCCACCCTGAATCTGGAAATTGGACTATAACGTAGGGACTATTTCTAAAATGACTTTTGGCAATTACAAGCTCACCTTTACTATGTATCTAAATCTCAAGAATTGAATTCAAGTCTGTCTGTATATGGATCTTTTAACCAACACTCTCTCTCTTTTCTTTACTAATAAATTTTAGCTTAGTTAATAAGTATTGGCTATAAGCGTGTATTTTGGGTAAGATCTAAGTTGTAATTGGACCTGGGTATGTGGCTGATCCTTTGGGACTGGAAGAACCTTTTCTTTTATATTATGAAATAAGATTTTCAGGAATCATCATCATATGTTTGACAGGTGTGTCTGGACGGAGGCCTAAGGCTTGGCACTTTAAGGAAACTACGTGGTTTGGACTTCTAAGTGATCAGTGAGGTACTATAGAAGCTCTTTTGTGCTGGTTGGTAAATCTAAGTATTGAACTAACCACCAGCATTTGGGGTTTGTCTTTCCTGTTTTGTTTGCAGTTCACCCTGATTGAGTGACCTCAGCTGGCTCCCACGAGCAGCACCGTCACAGTGGCGTAGACGTGCAAGGATCCACAGAACCAGATCAATTACGCTTTGGGTCAGAATCCCACGCTATCCAAATTTGAGATTTGGGATTGAGAATTTGGTTGATTAAAGATTAGTTACCAAGAGACAGAAGGCATCAGCAAAAGCAATGAAACTGCAAGCCCTGATGGACAGCCTGCAGTTTGAACATGAGCAAAAACTGGCAGAAATTCGAATGAGAGAGAAGCAAGCCTTGCCCAGCTGGAGGAAGAAGCTGCTGAAAGAAAGGAGGAGGCTGATGAGAGAGAAGAGAAAGCTCGTAAGGGGCGTCTGGAATTACTGGCTGCTGAGGAGAAAGCTCGACAGAGGCAACACAAGCTGGAACAGGAGACTCACAAGATGCAACAAGAAACTGCCAGACTTCAGCTCCAAGTCAAAGAAGCAAGGAAAGAACAGCAGAAACTGTATCCTCTTGAAAATCCAGCTTATAACTATGTTGATATGTGGTATTACTCAGAGCAGTTTTCTGTGTTTAACCAGTTTTACTATAGTCAGGGAGAGGGGGAGTCTAACCTGGTGGGTAATAGCTGTTTGTCTGTTCAAGAAAGCAGTGTGTCTGGGAATGAAGTTTCTGAAAGTCTGTCTAATGTCTCAGAAGTGAATCTGGAGTTAGGCCATGGCTACACTTACAGTTTTGCAGCGCTGGTAGTTACAGCTGTGTTCATACAGCTGTGTAGGGCCAGCGCTGCAGTGTGGCCACACTGACAGCTACCAGCGCTGCAGTGTGGCCACATTTGCAGCACTTGCAGCGCTGTTGGGAGTGGTGCATTGTGGGCAGCTATCCCACAGAACACTTCATCCCATTTTTGCGCTGTGGCTTGTGGGAAGGGGAAGGAAGTGTGCTGGTCTTTCCGCTTCCTGTTCCAATGACCAGTGGTGCTTTGCTACACATTCCGAGCAGTTTGGCGGCATTGTGAGTCTGCAGCGCGATTTCTGAGATTTCTGTTACAAATGGAGCCTGAGCTGCTGAGGACCTTGCTGATGAATGTTGCCAGCACATCACGCATGGCAGTGGAGCTATTCCTTCAGCTGCAAAGTGACAGTGAGGAGTCAGACGATGATATTGAAACACCTGACGCTCAAGATACTCAATTGCTTGTGGCAGTAACAGACGTGCTTAGCACCGTGGAACAGCACCTTTGGGCTCGGGAAACCAGCACTCAGTGGTGGGATCACATCGTCCTGCAAGCATGGGATGACGAGCAGTGACTGCAGAACTTTCAGATGAGAAAAGTCACTTTCATGAGACTGTGTACTGAGCTCGCCCCTACCCTGCAGCGCAGGGACACGAGATTGAGAGCTGCCCTGCCAGTGGAGAAGCGGGACGCTATTGCAATCTGGAAGCTAGCAACTCCAGACAGCTACCGATCGGTGGCGAACCAGTTTGGAGTGGGACAGTCCACCGTTGGAATGGTGCTGATGCAAGTTTGCACAGCCATTAATCGCACCCTGCTAAGAAGAACTGTGACTCTGGGGAACGTGCAAGACATTGTGGATGGCTTTGCACAAATGGGTTTCCCTAACTGTGGAGGGGCAATAGATGGGACGCATATTCCTATTCTGTCCCCACCCCACCTGGCATCAGAGTACGTGAATCGCAAGGGGTATTTCTCCGTGGTTCTGCAAGCGCTTGTGGATCACCGTGGGCGTTTCACTGACATTTACTCAGGATGGCCTGGAAAGGTGCATGATGCATGCATCTTTCGGAACAGTGCCCTGTTCAGGAAGCTGAGGGCCGGGACTTTTTCCCAGACCGCAAGTTCACAGTAGGGGACGTCGAAATGCTCACTGTGATCCTTGGAGGCCCCGCTTACCCCTTAATGCCATAGCTCATGAAACCGTATACAGGGAAGCTTTACAGGAGCAAAGACTGGTTCAACTACAGGCTGAGCCGGTGCAGAATGACTGTGGAGTGTGCTTTTGGCCGTTTGAAAGGGCGCTGGAGGTGTCTTTATGGGAAGCTAGATTTGAGGGAAAGCAGCATCTCCGCTATTATATCCGCGTGCTGTACCCTCCATAATATTTGTGAAGGGAAGGGTGAAAGATTCAGTGAGGAATGGACCTCCGAAGTTCGACGCCCAGAGGATGAATTTGCACAGCCAGAGAGCAGGGCTACTAGAGAGGCCCAGGAAAGGGCTTCAACGATTAGGGATGCCTTAAGGGAGCAATTTGATGCTGAGAGCCAAGAGTAATGTTTGGTGCCTTTGCTATGCTCCTTTCTACCTTGGGGTAAAATATTTACCACTTCCTGCAATAATAAAATGTATTGTAAAAACCATAAAATCCTTTATTCAAAGTACAGTACATAAAAGGCCAGGGGGGGTGAGGGTGGTGGACTGTACATTCAGAGGTTTCAATATGTCCTGTTTGGATTACTGTTCAATGTCTGCTGCACTTCAGGATTACTATGCTGCAGGGGCTTATGGAGTCTATACGGGGTACAGATACCAATGTTCTGGCTGTATAGGTCCCTAGGGGGCTTAGGGGGTTTGTGGGGGGCACAGATACCTAAGTTCAGGCTGGAGGGATCTCTGAGTGTCTTAGGTGTTTGGTGGGAGGCACAGATACCTACGTCCAGGCTGCAGGGGTCTCGGAGGGGTTTAGGGTCTGTCACGGAGTGTGGGGGAGTCCGGTCCTGCACCCCTCTTCCTGGGACTCACAGTGACTCTCAGCCAGCCAGTAAAACTGAAAGTTTATTGGACAACAGGAGTGAAGGATACAGCAGAGCTTGGAGGCACAAGCAGGACCCCACAATCAAGTCCTTCTAGGGGTTCAGGAAACTTAGTTCCCAGTTTGGGAATCCCTGAATTCCAACCACCCAGACCAAAACCGAAACTGAACTAACCCAACTTCCTATAGCTGGCCATTTCCTGTGTCTAGCTTCCCGGGCAAAGGTGCTGACCCCTCCCCCCACCTAGCTCAGGTTACAGGCTAAGCACGTGTCCGGTCCTAAAGTCACCCCCTGCTCTCCCATCCCCCACACAGACAGTCCCTACTCCATCACAGTAATGCACAGAGCATTTCCCTCACAGAGCAACAGTGACACCGTGTGGCCATGCAGGGTAATGCCCAGAGCATTTCCCGCATGGAGCAACATTGACACCTTGTGACCACACCAGGTAATGGACAGAGCATTTCCTGCATGGAGCAACAGTGATTCCATGTGGCCACGCAGGGTAATGCACAGAGCATTTCTCTCATAGAGGAACAGTGACAACATGTGGCCATGCAGGGTAATGCACAGAGCATCACGCCTATGCAGAGGCTGTAGAAATTCCTGGGGGGCTTAGGGGTCTTGGGGGGCACAGATAGCTACGTCCAGGCTGGAGACATTCTGGTGGGCATTAGGGGCTTCATGAGGGGCACAAATATTTACGTCAGGGCTGAAGAGGTCCCTGGATGGCTTAGGGGGTTGTGGTGAGCATAGATACATACGTCCAGGCTGTAGTGGTCCCTGGGGGTTTAAGGAGTTGTTAAGGCTGGAGGAGTTCTGGGGGTATTAGGGAGTTGTGCGGGGGCACAGATACCTATATCGAGGCTGTAGGTGTCCTGGGGTTGCTTTGGGACATTTTGGGGTACAGATACCTACTTCCATGCTGTAGGGGTCGCTGGGAGGATCAGTGGGTTCGTGAGGGTGCACAGATATCTACGTCCGGTCTATAGGGATCCTGGGGGGGGGCTTAGGGGTTTGTATGGGGCACAGATACATTCATCCAGGCAAGAGGGGTCCTAGGGACCTTAGGGGGTTCATGCTGGGCACAGATACCTGCGTGTAGGCTGGAGGGGTTCCGGGGGGATTAGGAGTGTTTGGGGGGGGAACAGATACCTACATCCTGATGGTAGGTAGCTTAGGCGGTTTTTGTCGGTCAGAGATACAAACATCCATGCTGTAGGTTTCCCGAGGGACTTTGTGGGGCTCTAGGGGTCACAGATACCTACCTACAGTCTGGAAGGTTCCTGTGGGTATTAAGGGGTGTGTGGGGCATACAGATGCCTACATCTGGGCTTGTGGGTTCCCTGGGGGTCTTAGAGGTTTGAGGAGAGCACAGATACCATTATCCAGGCTAGATGGGTCCTGGTGGGATTAGGGGGTTGTGGAGGGCACAGATACCTATGTAAGCAGAAGCAGGATGAACTCTACCCTCACATCTGGTGGTGAATTATGGCAAGTGTGGAAAAGGATTTCAGGGTCTGATCATGTTTGCATAGACACACCCACCGTGCGTGACACGGCCACGGCAGCCTGGGATGGTTACTTTTGCAGCTATGGTATCCCCAGTTTATTTGTTGTTGGGGTGTGAGATGTGAAGTGTTGTCACCCTGATTGTGTGGATGAGGAACTGTGAAACAGCTTTGAGACAGGGATTCTCACCATCAGTTGAGTGGCACTCACTAGACAAGGGAGTGGGCTCCTTGGATGAGCCAGAAACACCAATTACATTTTTTTCTTTTTTAACAGTTGAATAATACAGCTGGTTGTTGAATTTCTTAATAACTGAAGATCCAGATTCCTGAGCGGAAATCGTTGAGGTGCTGTGTTAAGTAGTGGGGGAGTTTGAAACTATATTGCAGAGCAGCTGATGGCAAAGAGCAGTTTGTGGAAGACTTGGAATGGCTCACGGAGTGAAGTAAGCTAAGCAGTTTTTGGAGACAGCTGGAGCAGATCACAGTTTGGCTGGTGGAGCAGAGCAGTTTGTGGACTGAGTTGAGCAGTTTGTGGGAAAGGTAGAAGCAGAATCCCACGGAGAGGCAGGGCAGACAGCAGTGGACCACGTAAGGTGCCCCTTTCTACCCAGGCTGGCAGGGGGGAAAACCAGGCAGAGAGACCCTTGAACTCTGGGGCTGCGGGACTGTGGGTGATTTTGGGGTTGCTGGAGTCTTGAAATATTTGAGGTATTGTACTTTGGAGTCTTGGGGTGATTTGGGGATTGCTAGATTCTAGAGCCCAGGGAAAAGGACACGGCCTAGTTGAGGTGTTTTCCAAATTTAATGCTATGTTGTTTATCTCACGTTATTAAACATTTTCTGCTATACCCAGATTCTATGATTGTGAGAGGGGAAGTATTGCCTCTTTGAGGCACCTAGGGGTGTGTATGTAAAATTTTCCCATGTCACTGGGTGAGGGCTCGATCTGGTTTGCATTACATAATAGGGAAGGGAACCCTATGTATTGAACTCAGTCGTTGCTGCTATCAATTCAGCCTGGCAGACGGGTTCCACCTATCTCCAGGCTGAAGGGGTCCCTAGGGGTTTTAGGGGGTTCCTGGGGGGCACAGAGATCTAGGTCCAGGCTGTAGGGGTCCCTGGGGGGCTCAGGGGTTTGGTGGGGGGCTCAGATACCTACTTCCCAGCTGCAGGGGTCCCAGAGGGGCTTAGTGGGTGTCATGGAGTGTGGTGGAATCTGGCCCTGCACCCCTCTTCCAGGGACACACAGTGACTCAGCCAGCCAGTAAAACAGAGGGTTGTTTTGGCCAACAGGAATGAAGGATACAGCAGGGCTTTGGGGCACAACCAGGACCCGTCAGTCGAGTCCTTCTGGGGGTTCAGGAAGCTTAGTTCCCAGTTTGGGATTCTCTGAATTCCAACTACCTAGCTCCAAACCAAAACTGAACTAACTCCCTCCAACCGACCCCTTCCTGTGTCCAGCTTCCTGGGCAAAGGTGCTCACTCTCTCAGCCCTGCTTAGCTCGAGTTACAGGCTTAGGTCCTGTCCCTCACCTAAAGTCACCCCCTGCTCTCCCATCCCCCACACAGACAGTCCTCACTCCATCACAGTAATGCCCAGAGCATTTCCCCCGTGGAGCAACAGTGACAGCATGTGGCCACGCAGGCTAATACACAGAGCATTTCCTGCATGGAGCAACAGTGACATCGTGTGGCCACACAGGGTAACGCACAGAGCGTTTCCCCGCATGGAGCAACAGTGACACCGTGTGGCCACACAGGGTAATGCACAGAGCATTTCCTGCATGGAGCAATAGTGACACCGTGTGGCCACACAGGGTAATGCACAGATCATTTCCCCCGTGGAGCAACAGTGACACCATGTGGCCGCGCAGGGTAATACACAGAGCATTTCCTGCATGGAGCAACAGTGACACCGTGTGGCCACATAGGGTAATGCACAGAGCATTTCCTGCATGGAGCTAGAGTGACACCGTGTGGCCACGCAGGGTAATACACAGTGCATTTCCTGCATGGAGCAACAGTGACATCGTTTGGCCACACAGGGTAACGCACAGAGCATTTCCTGCATGGAGCAAGAGTGACACCGTGTGGCCACGCAGGGTAATACACAGAGCATTTCCTGCATGGAGCAACAGTGACACCGTGTGGCCACACAGGGTAATGCACAGAGCATTTCCTGCATGGAGCAATAGTGACACCGTGTGGCCACACAGGGTAATGCACAGATCATTTCCCCCGTGGAGCAACAGTGACACCATGTGGCCGCGCAGGGTAATACACAGAGCATTTCCTGCATGGAGCAACAGTGACACCATGTGGTCACGCAGGTTAATGCACAGAGCATTTCCTGCATGGAGCAACAGTGACACCATGTAGTCACGCAGGGTCATGCACAGAGCATTTCCTGCATGGAGCAACAGTGACACCATGTGACCACATAGGGTAATGCACAGAGCATCGCACCTACATGGAGGCTGTAGAGATCCCTCGAGGGCTTACGGGGGTTCGTAGGGTCACAGATACCTACATCCAGTATGGGCGGGACCCTGGGAGAGTTAGGGGGGTTGTGAGGGGCATAGGTACTTGTGTCCAGGCTGTAGAGGTCCTGGTGGGGATTAAAGGCTTCCTGGAGGACAGCAATATCTTCGTCCAGGTTGAAGGGGTCCCTGGACACTTAGGGGTTGTGGTGAGCACAGTGATCCCTGGGGGTACAGGGACTTGGTGAGGGGCACAGATACCTATGTATGTCCTGGAGGGGTCCCTGGCGGGGGGGTTAGTGGTACTGTAGGAGACACAGATACCTACGTCCAGGCTATAGGCATTCTGGGAGAGCTTAGGGCTTTGGGGGGGCGCAGATACCTACATCCAAGCTGGAGGGGTCCCGGGGGGCTTAGGTGGTTTGTGGGGAGGGGCACAGATATGTACATCCAGGCTGGAGAGGTTCCGGAGAGGATTAGGGGTTTTTGCGGATGGCAGAGATACCTATCTCCATACTCTCGGGGTCCCAGAGGGCTTAGGGGTTTTTGTGAGGCACAGACGGGGCGCTGCCTTCATTCCCAGCTCTGCAAGGGGTCTGGGGAGCGGTCGTTCCTGCGGGGGCGGGGTGCTGGGTCCCCTCCCCATCTTAGTGAGGGGTCTGAGGAGAGGTCATTGCAGTGGGGGTGGGGCACTGCCTTCCCTCCCCAGCTCTGCTAGGGGACTTTGGAGTGGCTGTTCCTGAGGGGGAGGGGCGCTGTGTTCCCTACCCCGCTCTGCTAGGAGACTGGGGAGCGGCCGATCAATCGGGGGCGGGGCAATGGGTTCCCTCCCCAGCTCTGCCAGCGGACTGGGAAGCAGCCGTTACTGTGGGGGCAGGGTGCTTCCATCCCTTCCTAGCTCTGTGAGGCGAATGGGGAGCGGCCATTTATTTGGGGGTGGGGCGCTGGATTCCCTCCTCATCTCTGCGATGGGACTGGGGAGCGACCGTTACAGCGGGGGAAGGGCACTGCCTTCTTTCCCCAGCTCTACCAGGGGACTAGGCACTAGCAGTCCAAGTGGGGGCGGGGCGCTGGTTTCCATCTCTGGCTCTGCGAGGGGCTGGGGAGCGGCCATTCAAGTGGGGGCAGGGCTCTGTGTTCCTTCCCCAGCTCTGTGAGGGGACTGGGCACTGGGTTCCATCACAGGCTCTGTGAGGGGACTCGGGAGCGGCCGTTCCTGCGGGGGTGGGGCACTGCCTTCCCTCCCCAGCACTGCGAGGGCACTGTGGAGCTGCCATTCCTGCAAGGGCAGGGAGCTGTGTTCCGTTCCGAGCTCTGCGAGGGGACTGGGGAGTGGCCGTTCCTGCGGGGGCAGGGTGCTGCCTTCCCTCCCCAGGTCTGCGAGGGGACTGGGGAGTGGCCGTTGCAGCGGGGGCGAGGTGCTGCCTTCCGTCCCAGCTCTGTCAGGAGACTGGGGAGTGGCCGTTCCAGCGGGGGCGAGGTGCTGCCTTCCCTCCCAGCTCTGCGAGGGGACTTGGGAGTGGTCGTTCCAGCGGGGGTGAGGTGCTGCCTTCCCTCCCCAGCTCTGTCAGGAGACTGGGGACTGGCCGTTCCAGCGGGGGCGAGGTGCTGCCTTCCCTTCCCAGGTTTGACGGTGCTGCCCGTGGGAGCCAGCTGAGGTCACTCAATCAGGGTGAACTGCATACAAAACAGGGCAGCCAAATCCCAAACACTGGTGGTTATTCCAATAAGATTTACCAAGGCAGCACAAAACAGCTTCTATAGTACATCAATGGTTACTTAGAATTTCAAACCATGCAGTTTCCTTCAAGTGCCCAACCTCAGGCATCCTTAATAAACCTCTGTCATGGTATAAATCCCCGCTATGAACCTTAGGGTCCAAAAGATGGGGTACCAGCATGAATTCCTCTAAGCTCAATTACCAGCTTAGAACCTGTAGCGCTGCCACCAACCAGGAATTCCAGTGCCTGGTACACTCTGGTCCCCCCAAAACCTTGCCCGGGGACCCCCAAGACCCAGACCTTCTGGATCTTAACACAAGGAAAGTAAACCCTTTCCCTCACCATTGCCTCTCCCAGGCTTCCCCTCCCTGGGTTACCCTGGAAGATCACTGTGTGATTCAAACTCCTTGAATCTTAAAATAGAGAGGAAAATTCACCTTTCCCCCTCCTTCTCTCTCCCCCTCCCAGACTCTCCCTGAGAGAGAAAGTAATCCTAACACAGAGAGAAAATTAACCTTTCTCTCCCCCTTCCCTCCTTTCTCCTCACCAATTACCTGGTGGATCCAGACCCAGTCCCCTGGGGTCTCCCACCAGAATAAAAAAACAATCAGGTTCTTCAACAAGAAAAGCTTTTAATTAAAGAGAGATAAACAGTAAAAATTATCTTTGTAAATTTAAAATGGAATAGGTACAGGGTCTTTCAGCTATAGACACTGGAATACCCTCCCAGCCTAAGGATACAAGTACAAATTAAAATCCTTTCAGCAAAATACAAATTTGAACTCCGCCCAGCCAAATACACATTTGTAAATAAAGAAAACAACCATAAGCCTAACTCACCTTATCACCTAGTACTTGCTATTCTGGACATATAAGAGACTGTATCAGGAATATTGGAGAGAAACCTGGTTGAACGTCTGGTCACTTTCAGAACCCAGAGAGAACAACAACCAACAACTAACAGCACACACAAAAACTTCCCTCCCTCAGGATTTGAAAGTATCCTGTCCCCTGATTGGTCTTCTGGTCAGGTGACAGCCAGGCTCACTGATCTTGTTAACCCTTTCCAGGCAAAAGAGATATGAAGTACTTCTGTTCTATTAACTCTTACTTATCTGTTTATGACAATCTCTCACTTCCTTTCAAGCCTCAGTTCTGACATAACTGGTGAGCTCATCACCTCCTCCCAGAGCACCGGAGACGAGGGCGTTGGCATTAGCCACTGCTCTGCTTGCACCTGGACTTAAGGTGGCGCTGTTGTGGCTCGGTTCAGCCTGGGTGCTCAGGGTAATGGAATGGCATTTACTGTGGCTCTCGGAGTTGCTGTTTTTGGGCTTCCCTTTAGGGTCTGGCAATCTGGTCTTATGTGGCCAAGCATACCACAGTGATAGCATTTAACTGGTTTATTTTCGGAGTGAGAGTTCCTACCCTGTGGGCCCCCATGAGCCACCTTTTAAGAGGTGGGGCCAGGTTTACCTTTAAATCCTTGCCTCCTCTTGAACTGGGGAGAATGGTGGCTAGTTTTCCGCTGGGGTTTATAGCCTTCTTGAGCCCTGTTTTGGGTATGGGCATCCACAATCTCTGCAGCCCATAGGACTGACTCAGGGTCCCTATCACACATAGCTGCTCTCACATGGTCAGGCACAATGTTTCAGAACTGTTCCAAAGTTATTGAATTCAGCAGCTTTTCAAAACTCCCATGTACCTTTGCTCCCATCACCCACTTTTTAACAAAACCCATCAGTTTATGAGCACATTCTACAAAAGTACAATCATTAGACATCTTAAACTTTCTAAACTTAACTCTGTAAGAATCAGGAGTAACCTTGAACCACCTTAACACAGAATCTTTAAACCGCCCATAACCCAAGGCTTCTTGTTCCCCCAAATCATTAAATACCTCCCTGGCTTTTCCAGTCAGTCTGGTCAGCAGGACAGGCATTCGCTGATCATTGGGGATCTGGTACAGATGGCAGAGGCGTTCAAAGGTACACAAAAACTCCTCTATATCTTCAGTATCATTGTAGATGGGACATATTCTTTCCCAGGTCTTCTCATGGCGGTGGGTAAGTGGAGTACCAGGTGGCGATGACTTTCTCCACTCCTCTATTACTTGAAGCCTAAGTTTGGCCGTTTCCTGTTCCATCTTTCGAACTCTCTCCTCTGAAGCCAGTAATTCCAGACGCCCCTTACGAGCTGTTTCTTCTCTTTCATCAGCCTCTTTCTTTCTCTCAGCAGCTTCTCTTTCTAATTCAGCTATTTTTTGCCTTTCCAGCAATCGAAGATCTGCTAGTTTCTGTTTATGCTCCAGTTGCAGTTTATCTGCTGCCTTTTTTACTCGAATTGCTTCTGCAATTTCTGTAGTGTCAGGTAAGGGCTGTGCTCCTGCCTCCTGATCACTGGCCGTTAACAGATATCTCAGTTCTTGATTTGTAGCATCTTTCTAAAGCTTATCCCCTTTTCTGAACACAAATCCTCCAGGGCTCTTTTGTCAAGACCCTCATATGCTCTGTGCTCACCCATTGCAACTGCTCTTTAACCAACCAATCTCTCAATACCAAAATTCCAATTTGGATAGCGTCGGGTTCTGACCCAAAGCTTAATTGACCTGGTTCTACGGATACTAGCACGACTACGCCACTGTGACGGTGCTGCCCGTGGGAGCCAGCTGACGTCACTCAATCAGGGTGAACTGCAAACAAAAAGGGGCAGACAAACCCCAAATGCTGGTGATTATTCCAATACTTAGATTTACCAAGCCAGCCCAAAACAGCTTCTATAGTACCTCACTGGTTACTTAGAAGTCCAAACCATGCAGTTTCCTTAAAGTGCCCAGCCTCAGGCCTCCGTCCAGACACACCTATCAGATATGATGATGATTCCTGAAAATCTTACTTCATCATATAAAAGAAAAGGTTCTTCCAATCCCAAAGGATCAACCACAAACCCAGGTTCAGTTATAACTCAGAGCTTACCCACAATACACGGTATAGCCAAATCTTGTTAACTAAGCTAAAATGTATTAGAAAAGAAAAGAAAGAGAGTGTTGGTTAAAAGATTAATACACATACAGACTTGAATTCAATTTTTGAGGTTCAGATACATAGTAGAGGTGAGCTTGTAGTAGCCAAAAGTCCTTTTAGAAATAGTCCATAGATTATAGTCCAATGTCCATACTCAGGGTGGCTCCAGTCAATGAGTGGGGATCTCATTCCTTGTGGCTTAAGGTTTCCCCTTCTTGAAACCCAAAGCAGATTTGAGATGAAGAAGGATCGTGTCCCAGGCTTCTTATACATTTCCCGCAGCCTTTCGGCCTTAGAAAACAATAGGCTTAACTCCTTCTCCCAAACATCCTGGCAATTAGCACAGAGTAATTTATCCATTAAACAGTTCAGATACAGGTTACCATGACCTTCAAAGAGACATATAGACAATAATACTATTTAACTCAAGTATCATCTTAAATGCTAATATTCCTTTTTTGATCTTTAAATTAAAACTATAGCAATAGACAAGACTTGTTTGCTTACATCACAAGATCTGAGGAAACACCTCCCCTTCTACCTCTAACAATGCAGACTTGCATTTCACAGCTCTATTCATTTACATATCTTGCTATCCAGTTCTTAAAGTTCATTCATGGGTCAGGTCAGTTGGTGAGATGAGTTAATTAACTCTTTCTGGCCCTGTCTCCTTTCAATGAGATATTATATTATACTCATAACATCACACCAGGTCTGCGAGGGGTCTGGAAAGTGACCATTCCTGCTGGTGCGGGGCACTGGGTTCCCTTCCCAGCTTGGCGAGGGGACTGGGGAGCGGCGGTGCCAGCGGGGGCGGGGCGCTGCCTTCCCTCCCCAGCTATGCGACGGGAATGGGGAGCGGCCGTTCCTCCGGGTGCAGAGCGCTTCCTTCCATAGCCAGCTCTGCCAGGGAGTTGGGGAGCAGCCGTTCCTGTGGGGGTGTGGTGCTGGGTTCCCTCCCAAGCTCTACGAGGGGACTGGGGAGTGGCCGTTCCTGTGGGTGTGGGGCACTGGGTTCCCCTCCCAGCTCTGTGAGGGAACTGGGCAGCTGTCGTTCCTCCGGGTGTGGGGCGCTGGGTTCCCTCCCCAGCTCTGCGAAGGGACAGGGAAGCGGCCATTTCTGCAGGGGTGGGGCTCTGTTTCCCTCCCCAGCTCTGCCAGGGGACTGGGGAGTGGCCGTTCCTTCGGGATTGGGGCTCTGCCTCCCCTTGGCAGCTGTGCGAGGGGACTGGGGAGCGGCCGTTCCTGCGGGGACGGGGAGCTCGGTTCCTTTCCCAGCTCTGCAAGGCCACTGGGGAGCGGTCTTTCCTGTGGGGGTGCGGCACTTCCTTCCCTCCCCAGCTCTGCCAGGGGACTAGGGAGCAGCTGTTCGGGGGGGGAAGGGCTCTGCCTTCCCTCCCCAGCTATGCCAGGGGACTGGGGAGCAGCCATTCCAGCGGGGGTGGGGCTTTAGGTTCCCTCCCTGGCTCTGCAAGGGGATTGAGGAGTGGCCGTTCCAGTGTGGTCGGGGCGCTTCCTTCCCTCCCCAGCTGTTCAGTGGGACTGGGGAGTGGCCATTCCTGCGAGGGCAAGGCACTGATTTCTCTCCCCAGCTCTGCAAGGGGACTGGGGAGCGGCCGTTCCTGCGGGGGTGGGTAGCTGCCTTCCCTCCCCACCTCTGCGATGGGACTGGGAAGCCACCATTCCAGCAGGGGCGGGGCACTGCCATCCCTCCCTAGCTCTGCGAGGGGACTGGGAAGCAGCCATTCCAGCGGGGGCGGGGCGCTGTGTTCCCTCCCCAGCTCTGCCAGGGGACTGAGGAGCCACCGACCATACGGGGGCAGGGCGTTGGGTTCCCTCCCTGGGTCTGCGAGGGCACTGGGGAGCGGCCGTTCCTGAGGGTGCTGCACGTTGGGTTCCCTCCCCGGCTCTGAGAGGGGACTGGGGATAGGCCGTACCAAGGACGGTGGCGAGCTGCCTCCTCTCCCCAGATCTGCGAGGGGACTGGGGTGTGACCGTGCCTGTGGGGGCGGTTTGCTGCCCTTCCTTCCCAGCTCTGAGATGAAACTAGGGAGCAGCCATTCCTTCGGGGGCGGGGCGCTGCCTTCTTCCCCAGCTCTGTGAAGGAACTAGGAAGCGGCCATCCCTGCGGAGACGGGGCACTGCCTTCCCTCCCCGGCTCTGCGAGGGGACTGGTGAGCGGCCGGTGAAGCGGGGGTGGGGCTGTGCCTTAACTCCCCAGCTCTGCCAGGAGAGTTGTGGGTGGGGCACTGGGTTCCCTTCCCAGCTCTGGGAGGGCACTGCGGAGCGGCCGTTCCAGCGGGGGCGGGGGGCTGCCTTCCCTCTCCAGCTTTTGCAGGGAACTGGGGAGTGGCCATTCCTGCGGGGCCGGAGCACTGGTTTCCCTCCCCAGCTCTGCGAGGGGACTGGGGAGCAGCCATTCCTGCGGCAGCAGGGTGCTGGGTTCCCCTCCCAGCTCTGTGAGGGGACTGGGTGTCACAGAATGTGGGGGAGTCCGGTCCTGCACCCCTCTTCCTGGGACTCACAGTGACTCTCAGTCAGCCAGTAAAACAGAAGGTTTATTGGACAACAGGAATGCAGGTTACAGCAGAGCTTTCAGCGCAGTCAGGACCCCTCAATCGAGTCCTTCTGGAGTTTCAGGGTGCTTGGGTCCAGCATAGGATCCCCTGAATTCCCCTCACCTAGCCCAAAACTGAAACTGAACTGCCCCTCCTCCAGCCGGCAGATTGCTTTGTCCAGCTTCCCAGGAAAAGGTGCTAACCCCCTCCCCCCTACCTGGCTAAGGTTACAGGGTTAAAGATCCGCTCCCTCACCTGAAGACATCCCCGACTCTCCCATCCCCCACACAGACAGCCCCTACTCCATCACACTGGGCAGCTATCATTCCTCCGGGGGTGGGGCGCTGGGTTCCCTTCCCAGCTCTGCGATGGGACTGGGGAGCGGCCAGTCCAGCGGGGGTAAGGAGCTGCCTTCCCTACCCAACTCTACCTGGGGACTGGGCAGTGGCAGTTCCAGCAGGGGCGGGGCGCTGGGATCCATCCCCGGCTCTGCGAGGGGACTGGGGAGCGGCCGTTCCAGCGGGGGCAGGGCCCTAGGTTCCCTCCAAGCTCTGCGAGGGGAGTGAGGAGCGACCGTTCCTGCGGGGGTGTTGGTGTCACTAGGCATAACCCTAGGTAACTCGGCAGGGTGGTAGACCACAAGTGTCAATGAAGCCCTCCTGCTGTAGACCTCAATGAACCAATGTTCCTCCATGTTTGACACTTTGTGTAACCTAGTGTAACCTAATATGTTAAGAGCTGTAAAATGTACTGTCAGCAGTTACTTTTCTGATTGTAACAGCCAGTTCCCTGCTGTAACACACTGGAGCTGAATTGAAGCAAGTTTCAAGGTCACTTTTAGATACAGTATCCATGTCTCAGCAGCGGAGAGCGGGGAGGAAGGGGGAAGACAAAGGATTGAGTGAGAAAAGACACTGCAGCGGGATGGGACAGGATGGGGGAGTGAGAGATCAGCTAGTCAGCAAGAAATAGTTCTCAGAAAGCAACTGGGATATAAAGGGAGGAAGCCGCTTGTGTAGGGGGCTGGATCTGAGGCATGTCAAGTCTCCCAGCACCGCTTTGAGAGCTCAAATAAACTTTGTTTGCTTCTCCACCCTGGTGTGTGTTCATTGGCGCTAAGCACTCCAGGCACAAACCACTGCTGCTTGCCTCGGGCACCCTCTGTGCCTGCAACAGGGGTAGGGCACTCTTTCCCTCCCCAGCTCTGCCAGGGGATTGGGGAGCGACCGTTCAAGTGGGCCGGGGTGCTGTCTTCCCTCCCCAGCTCTGCCAGGGGACTGGGGAGCGGCCGTTCCTGCTGGGGCGGGGCGCTGCCTCCCTCCGTAGCTCTGCGAGGGGACTGTGGGGCCGCCATTCCAGAGGGGTGGGTGGGCTGCTTTCCCACTCGAGTTCTGAGAGGGGACTGGGGGTGGCCATTCCTGCAAGGGCGGGGCGCTGTGTTCCCTCTCCAGCTCTGTGAGGGCACTGGGGAGCGGCCGTTCCTGCGGGGGTGGGGCGCTGTGTTCCCTCCCCAGTACTGTGATGGGACTGGGAAGCAGCCGTTCCTGCAGGGGCGGGGCGCTGTGTTCCCTCCACAGTTGTGCGAAGGGACTGGGGAGCGGCTGTTCCTTCGGGGGCGGGAGCTCCCTTCCTTCTCCAGCAGTGCGAGGGGAATGGGGAGCGGACATTCGTGTGGGGGCGGGCTATGCCATCCCTCACCAGCTCTGTGAGGGCACTGGGGAGCGGCCGTTCCTGCAGGGGCGGGGCGCTGTGTTCCCTCCCCAGTACTGCGATGGGACTGGGGAGCGGCTGTTCCTGCGGGGGCGGGCGTTCCCTTCCCTCCCCAGCTGTGCAAGGGGATGGAGGAGCTGCTGAGTATGGACATTGGACTATAACCTATGGACTATTTCTAAAAGGACTTTTGGCTACTACAAGCTCACCTCTACTATGTATCTGAACCTCAAAAATTGAATTCAAGTCTGTATGTGTATTAATCTTTTAACCAACACTCTCTTTCTTTTCCTTTCTAATACATTTTAGCTTAGTTAACAAGATTTGGCTATAGCGTGTATTGTGGGTAAGCTCTGAGTTATAATTGAACCTGGGTTTGTGGTTGATCCTTTGGGATTGGAAGAACCTTTTCTTTTATATGATGAAGTAAGATTTTCAGGAATCATCATCATATCTGATAGGTGTGTCTGGACGGAGGCCTGAGGCTGGGCACTTTAAGGAAACTGCATGGTTTGGACTTCTAAGTAACCAGTGAGGTACTATAGAAGCTGTTTTGGGCTGGCTTGGTAAATCTAAGTATTGGAATAATCACCAGCATTTGGGGTTTGTCTGCCCCTTTTTGTTTGCAGTTCACCCTGATTGAGTGACGTCAGCTGGCTCCCACGGGCAGCACCGTCACAGTGGCGTAGTCGTGCTAGTATCCGTAGAACCAGGTCAATTAAGCTTTGGGTCAGAACCCGACGCTATCCAAATTGGAATTTTGGTATTGAGAGATTGGTTGGTTAAAGAGCAGTTGCAATGGGTGAGCACAGAGCATATGAGGGTCTTGACAAAGGAGCCCTGGAGGATTTGTGTTCAGAAAAGGGGATAAGCTTTAGAAAGATGCTACAAATCAAGAACTGAGATATCTGTTAACGGCCAGTGATCAGGAGGCAGGAGCACAGCCCTTACCTGACACTACAGAAACTGCAGAAGCAATTCGAGTAAAAAAGGCAGCAGATAAACTGCAACTGGAGCATAAACAGAAACTAGCAGATCTTCGATTGCTGGAAAGGCAAAAAATAGCTGAATTAGAAAGAGAAGCTGCTGAGAGAAAGAAAGAGGCTGATGAAAGAGAAGAAACAGCTCGTAAGGGGCGTCTGGAATTACTGGCTTCAGAGGAGAGAGTTCGAAAGATGGAACAGGAAACGGCCAAACTTAGGCTTCAAGTAATAGAGGAGCGGAGAAAGTCATCGCCACCTGGTACTCCACTTACCCACCGCCATGAGAAGACCTGGGAAAGAATATGTCCCAACTACAATGATACTGAAGATATAGAGGAGTTTTTGTGTACCTTTGATCGCCTCTGCCATCTGTACCAGATCCCCGATGATCAGCGAATGCCTGTCCTGCTGACCAGACTGACTGGAAAAGCCAGGGAGGTATTTAATGATTTGGGGGAACAAGAAGCCTTGGGTTATGGGCGGTTTAAAGATTCTGTGTTAAGGTGGTTCAAGGTTACTCCTGATTCTTACAGAGTTAAGTTTAGAAAGTTTAAGATGTCTAATGATTGTACTTTTGTACATGTGCTCATAAGCTGATGGGTTTTGTTAAAAAGTGGGTGATGGGAGCAAAGGTACATGGGAGTTTTGAAAAGCTGCTGAATTCAATAACTTTGGAACAGTTCTGAAACATTGTGCCTGACCATGTGAGAGCAGCTATGTGTGATAGGGACCCTGAGTCAGTCCTATGGGCTGCAGAGATTGTGGATGCCCATACCCAAAACAGGGCTCAAGAAGGCTATAAACCCCAGCGGAAAACTAGCCACCATTCTCCCCAGTTCAAGAGGAGGCAAGGATTTAAAGGTAAACCTGGCCCCACCTCTTAAAAGGTGGCTCATGGGGGCCCACAGGGTAGGAACTCTCACTCCGAAAATAAACCAGTTAAATGCTATCACTGTGGTATGCTTGGCCACATAAGACCAGATTGCCAGACCCTAAAGGGAAGCCCAAAAACAGCAACTCCGAGAGCCACAGTAAATGCCATTCCATTACCCTGAGCACCCAGGCTGAACCGAGCCACAACAGCGCCACCTTAAGTCCAGGTGCAAGCAGAGCAGTGGCTAATGCCAACGCCCTCGTCTCCGGTGCTCTGGGAGGAGGTGATGAGCTCACCAGTTATGTCAGAACTGAGGCTTGAAAGGAAGTGAGAGATTGTCATAAACAGATAAGTAAGAGTTAATAGAACAGAAGTACTTCATATCTCTTTTGCCTGGAAAGGGTTAACAAGATCAGTGAGCCTGGCTGTCACCTGACCAGAAGACCAATCAGGGGACAGGATACTTTCAAATCCTGAGGGAGGGAAGTTTTTGTGTGTGCTGTTAGTTGTTGGTTGTTGTTCTCTCTGGGTTCTGAAAGTGACCAGACGTTCAACCAGGTTTCTCTCCAATATTCCTGATACAGTCTCTTATATGTCCAGAATAGCAAGTACTAGGTGATAAGGTGAGTTAGGCTTATGGTTGTTTTCTTTATTTACAAATGTGTATTTGGCTGGGCGGAGTTCAAATTTGTATTTTGCTGAAAGGATTTTAATTTGTACTTGTATCCTTAGGCTGGGAGGGTATTCCAGTGTCTATAGCTGAAAGACCCTGTACCTATTCCATTTTAAATTTACAAAGATAATTTTTACTGTTTATCTCTCTTTAATTAAAAGCTTTTCTTGTTGAAGAACCTGATTGTTTTTTTATTCTGGTGGAAGGCCCCAGGGGACTGGGTCTGGATCCACCAGGGAATTGGTGGGGAGAAAGGAGGGAAGGGGGAGAGAAAGGTTAATTTTCTCTCTGTGTTAGGATTACTTTCTCTCTCAGGGAGAGTCTGGGAGGGGGAGAGAGAAGGAGGGGGAAAGGTGAATTTTCCTCTCTATTTTAAGATTCAAGGAGTTTGAATCACACAGTGATCTTCCAGGGTAACCCAGGGAGGGGAAGCCTGGGAGAGGCAATGGTGAGGGAAAGGGTTTACTTTCCTTGTGTTAAGATCCAGAAGGTCTGGGTCTTGGGGGTCCCCGGGCAAGGTTTTGGGGGGACCAGAGTGTACCAGGCACTGGAATTCCTGGTTGGTGGCAGCGCTACAGGTTCTAAGCTGGTAATTGAGCTTAGAGGAATTCATGCTGGTACCCCATCTGTTGGACGCTAAGGTTCATAGTGGGGATTTATACCATGACAGAGGTTTATTAAGGATGCCTGAGGTTGGGCACTTGAAGGAAACTGCATGGTTTGAAATTCTAAGTAACCATTGATGTACTATAGAAGCTGTTTTGTGCTGCCTTGGTAAATCTTATTGGAATAACCACCAGTGTTTGGGATTTGGCTGCCCTGTTTTGTATGCAGTTCACCCTGATTGAGTGACCTCAGCTGGCTCCCATGGGCAGCACCGTCAAACCTGGGAAGGGAAGGCAGCACCTCGCCCCCGCTGGAACGGCCAGTCCCCAGTCTCCTGACAGACCTGGAGAGGGAAGGCAGCACCTCGCCCCCGCTGGAACGGCCACTCCCCAGTCCCCTCGCAGAGCTGGGATGGAAGGCAGCGCCCTGCCCCTGCAGGAACGGCCACTCCCCAGTCCCCTCGCAGAGCTGGGAACGGAACACAGCTCCCTGCCCTTGCAGGAATGGCCGCTCCCCAGTGCCCTCGCAGACCTGGGGAGGGAAAGCAGCGCCCCGCCCCCACAGGAACGGCCGCTCCCGAGTCCCCTCACAGAACCTATGATGGAACCCAGTGCCCAGTCCCCTCACAGAGCTTGGGAAGGAACACAGAGCCCTGCCCCCACTTGAATGGCCGCTCCCCAGCCCCTCGCAGAGCCAGAGATGGAAACCAGCTCCCCGCCGCCGCTTGGACTGCTAGTGCCCAGTCCTCTGGTAGAGCTGGGGAAAGAAGGCAGTGCCCTTCCCCCGCTGTAACGGTCGCTCCCCAGTCCCATCGCAGAGATGAGGAGGGAATCCAGCACCCCGCCCCCAAATAAACGGCCGCTCCCCAGTCCCCTCACAGAGCTAGGAAGTGATGGAAGCACCCTGCCCCCACAGGAATGGCCTCTTCCCAGTCCGCTGGCAGAGCTGGGGAGGGAACCCATTGCCCCGCCCCCGATTGATCGGCCGCTCCCCAGTCTCCTAGCAGAACCTCTCCAGCCTGGATGTACATATCTGTGCCCCTCCCCACAAACCACCTAACCCCCCCGGGACCCCTCCAGCCTGGATGTAGGTATCTGTGCCCCCCCGATGCCCTAAGCCCTAAGCCCCCCCAGAATGACTATAGCCTGGACGTAGGTATCTGTGTCTCCTACAGTACCACTAAGCCCCCCCCCCAGGGACCCCTCCAGGACATACATAGGTATCTGTGCCCCTCACCAAGTCCCTATACCCCCAGGGATCACTGTGCTCACCACAACCCCCTAAGTGTCCAGGGACCCCTTCAGCCTGGACGTAGATATTTCTGTCCTCCAGGAAGCCTTTAATCCCCACCTGGACGCAAGTACCTATGCCCCTCACAACCCCCCTAATTCTCCCAGGGTCCCACCCATACTGGATGTAGATATCTGTGACCCTACGAACCCCCGTAAGCCCTCGAGGGATCGCTACAGCCTCCACGTGACTACATGGTGTCACTGTTGCTCCATGCAGGAAATGCTCTGTGCATGACCCTGCGTGACCACACAGTGTCACTCTTGCTCCATGCAGGAAATGCTCTGTGCATTATCCTTTGTGGCCACACGGTGTCACTGTTGCACCATGCTTTAAATGCTCTGTGTATTACCCTGCGTGGCCACACGGTGCCACTGTTGCTCCACGGGGGAAATGATCTGTGCATTACCATGTGTGGCCACACGGTTTCACTGTTGCTCCATGCGGGGAAATGCTCTGTGCGTTACCCTGTGTGGCCACACGGTGTCACTCTTGCTCCATGCAGGAAATGCTCTGTGCATTACCCTGTGTGGCCACATGGTGTCACTGTTGCTCCATGCAGGAAATGCTCTGTGTATTACCCTGCGTGGCCACACGATGCCACTGTTGCTCCACGGGGGAAATACTCTGTGCATTACCCTGTGTGTCCACACGGTGTCACTGTTGCTCCATGCGGGGAAATGTTCTGTGCATTACCCTGCGTGGCCACATGGTGTCACTGTTGCTCCATGCGGGAAATGCTCTGGGGATTACCCTGCATGGCCACACAATGTCACTGTTGCTCCATGCGCAAAATGCTCTGGGCATTACTGTGATGGAGTGGGGACTGTCTGTGTGGGGGATGGGAGAGCAGGGGGTGACTTTAGGACCGGACACGTGCCTAGCCTGTAACCTGAGCTAGGCGGGGGGAGGGGTCAGCACTTTTGCCCGGGAAGCTGGACACAGGAAATGGCCAGCTGAAGGGAGTTGGGTTAGTTCAGTTTCGGTTTTGGTCTGGGTGGTTGGAATTCAGGGATTCCCAAACTGGGAACTAAGTTTCCTGAACCCCTAGAAGGACTTGATTGTGGGGTCCTGCTTGTGCCTCCAAGCTCTGCTGTATCCTTCGCTCATGTTGTCCAATAAACTTTCTGTTTTACTGGCTGGCTGAGAGTCACTGTGAGTCCCAGGAAGAGGGGTGCAGGACCGGACTCCCCCACACTCCGTGACAGACCCTAAGCCCCTCCGAGACCCCTGCAGCCTGGACGTAGGTATCTGTGCTTCCCACCAAACACCTAAGACACTCAGAGATCCCTCCAGCCTGAACTTAGGTATCTGTGCCCCCTACAAACCCCCTAAGCCCCCAAGGGACATATACAGCCAGAACATTGGTATCTGTACCCCATATAGACTCCATAAGCTCCTGCAGCATAGTAATCCTGAAATGCAGCAGACACTGAACAGTAATCCAAACAGGACATATTGAAACCTCTGAATGTACAGTCCACCACCCTCACCCCCCTGGCCTTTTATGTACTGTACTTTGAATAAAGGATTTTATGGTTTTTACAATACATTTTATTATTGCAGGAAGTGGTAAATATTGTCCCCCAAGGTAGAAAGGAGCACAGCAAAGGCACCAAACATTACTGTTGGCTCTCAGCATCAAATTGCTCCCTTAAGGCATCCCTAATCCTTGAATCGCTTTCCTGAGCCTCTCTAGTAGCCCTGCTCTCTTGCTGTGCAAATTCATCCTCTAGGCGTCGAACCTCGGAGGTCCATTCCTCACTGAATCTTTCACCCTTCCCTTCACAAATATTATGGAGGGTACAGCACGCGGACATAATAGAGGAGATGCTGCTTTCCCTCAAATCTAGCTTCCCATAAAGACACCTCCAGCGCCCTTTCAAACGGCCAAAAGCACACTCCACAGTCATTCTGCACCGGCTCAGCCTGTAGTTGAACCGGTCCTTGCTCCTGTCAAGCTTCCCTGTATATGGTTTCATGAGCTATGGCATTAAGGGGTAAGCGGGGTCTCCAAGGATCACAGTGAGCATTTCGACGTCCCCTACTGTGATCTTGCGGTCTGGGAAAAAGTCCCGGCCCTCAGCTTCCTGAACAGGGCACTGTTCCGAAAGATGCGTGCATCATGCACCTTTCCAGGCCATCCTGAGTAAATGTCTGTGAAACGCCCACGGTGATCCACAAGCGCTTGCAGAACCACGGAGAAATACCCCTTGCGATTCACGTACTCTGATGCCAGGTGGGGTGGGGACAGAATAGGAATATGCGTCCCATCTATTGTCCCTCCACAGTTAGGGAAATCCATTTGTGCAAAGCCATCCACAATGTCTTGCACGTTCCCCAGAGTCACAGTTCTTCTTAGCAGGGTGCGATTAATGGCTGTGCAAACTTGCATCAGCACCATTCCAACGGTGGACTTTCCCACTCCAAACTGGTTCGCCACCCATCGGTAGCTGTCTGGAGTTGCCAGCTTCCAGATTGCAATAGCCACCCGCTTCTCCACTGGCAGGGCAGCTCTCAATCTCGTGTCACTGCGCTGCAGGGTAGGGGCGAGCTCAGCACACAGTCCCATGAAAGTGGCTTTTCTCATCTGAAAGTTCTGCAGCCACTGCTCGTCATCCCATGCTTGCAGGACGATGTGATCCCACCACTGAGTGCTGGTTTCCCGAGCCCAAAGGTGCTGCTCCACGGTGCTAAGCACGTCTGTTACTGCCACAAGCAATTGAGTGTCTTGAGCGTCAGGCGTTTCAATATCATCGTCTGACTCCTCACTGTCACTTTGCAGCTGAAGGAATAGCTCCACTGCCATGCGTGATGTGCTGGCAACATTCATCAGCAAGGTCCTCAGCAGCTCAGGCTCCATTTGTAACAGAAATCTCAGAAATTGCGCTGCAGACTCACAATGCCGCCAAACTGCTCGGAATGTGTAGCAAAGCACCACTGGTCATTGGAACAGGAAGCGGAAAGACCAGCACACTTCCTTCCCCTTCCCACAAGCCACAGCGCAAAAATGGGATGAAGTGTTCTGTGGGATAGCTGCCCACAATGCACCACTCCCAACAGCGCTGCAAGTGCTGCAAATGTGGCCACACTGCAGCGCTGGTAGCTGTCAGTGTGGCCACACTGCAGCGCTGGCCCTACACAGCTGTACGAACACAGCTGTAACTACCAGCGCTGCAAAACTGTAAGTGTAGCCATGGCCTAACTCCAGATTCACTTCTGAGACATTAGACAGACTTTCAGAAACTTCATTCCCAGACACACTGCATTCTTGAACAGACAAACAGCTATTACCCACCAGGTTAGACTCCCCCTCTCCCTGACTATAGCAAAACTGATTAAACACAGAAAACAGCTCTGAGTAATACCACATATCAACATAGTTATAAGCTGGATTTTCAAGAGGATACAGTTTCTGCTGTTCTTTCCTTGCTTCTTTGACTTGGAGCTGAAGTCTGGCAGTTTCTTCTTGCATCTTGTGAGTCTCCTGTTCCAGCTTGTGTTGCCTCTGTCGAGCTTTCTCCTCAGCAGCCAGTAATTCCAGACGCCCCTTACGAGCTTTCTCTTCTCTCTCATCAGCCTCCTCCTTTCTTTCAGCAGCTTCTTCCTCCAGCTGGGCCAAGGCTTGCTTCTCTCTCATTCGAATTTCTGCCAGTTTTTGCTCATGTTCAAACTGCAGGCTGTCCATCAGGGCTTGCAGTTTCATTGCTTTTGCTGATGCCTTCTGTCTCTTGGTAACTAATCTTTAATCAACCAAATTCTCAATCCCAAATCTCAAATTTGGATAGCGTGGGATTCTGACCCAAAGCGTAATTGATCTGGTTCTGTGGATCCTTGCACGTCTACGCCACTGTGACGGTGCTGCTCGTGGGAGCCAGCTGAGGTCACTCAATCAGGGTGAACTGCAAACAAAACAGGAAAGACAAACCCCAAATGCTGGTGGTTAGTTCAATACTTAGATTTACCAACCAGCACAAAAGAGCTTCTATAGTACCTCACTGATCACTTAGAAGTCCAAACCATGCAGTTCCGTTAAAGTGCCAAGCCTTAGGCCTCCATCCAGACACACCTGTCAAACATATGATGATGATTCCTGAAAATCTTACTTCATAATATAAAAGAAAAGGTTCTTCCAATCCCAAAGGATGAGCCACATACCCAGGTCCAATTACAACTTAGATCTTACCCAAAATACACGCTTACAGCCAATACTTATTAACTAAGCTAAAATTTATTAGTAAAGAAAAGAGAGAGAGTGTTGGTTAAAAGATCCATATACAGAAAGACTTGAATTCAATTCTTGAGATTTAGATACATAGTAAAGGTGAGCTTGTAATTGCCAAAAGTCATTTTAGAAATAGTCCCTACGTTATAGTCCAATTTCCAGATTCAGGGTGGCTCCAGTCAATGACTGGGAATCTCAATCCTTGTGGCTTAAAGTTTCCCCCTCTTGAAACCCAAAGCAGATCTGAGATGAAGAAGGATCGTATCCCAGGCTTCTTATACATTTCCCACAGCCTTTCTGCCTTAGAAAACAATAGGCTTAACTCCTTCTCCCAAACATCCTGGCCATTAGCACAGAGTAATTTATCCATTAAACAGTTGAGATACAGGTTACCATAACGTTCAAAGAGACATATAGACAATAAAACTATTTCACTCTAGTATTATCTTAAATGCTAATACTCCCTTTTTTGATCTTTGAATTAAAACTAGAGCAATAGACAAGACCTGTTTGCTGACATCCCAAGACCTGAGCAAACCTCTACCCTTCTACGTCCAACAATGCAAACTGCATTTCAAAGCTTTATTCACTTATATATCTTGCTAACCAGTCCTTAAGGTTCACCCATGGGTCTGGTCAGTCGGTGAGGTGAGTTAATTAACTCTTTCTGAAACTATCACCTTTCAGTGAGATATTATATTATACTCATAACACCACAGGTGGGGCGCTGGCTTCCCTCCCCAGCTCCAGGAGGGGAGTGGGGCGTGGCAGTTCAAGCGGGGGCTGGGCTCTGGGTTACTTCCCTAGCTCCATGAAGGGCCTGGGGAGCGGAGGTACCAGAGGGGGTGAGGCGCAGGCTCCCCTCCCCAGCTCTGGAAGGGGCCTGGGCAGTGGCAGTTCGAGCAGTGGCGGGATACTGGCTTCTTTTGCTAGCTCTGGGAGGAGCCTGTGGATTGGCTATTCGAACGGGGGAGGGGCGCTGACTTCTTTCCCTGGCTGTGAGAGGGGCCTGGGCTGCGGCAGTTGCAGCAGGGGCAGGGCGCTGCCCCCCCTCTCCAGCCTGTGAGAGGACAGGGCAGCAGCCGTTCCAGCGGGGGCGGGGCGCTGCCCTCCCTCCCCAGCCTGTGAGAGGACAGGGCAGCAGCCGTTCCAGCGGGGGCGGGGCGCTGCCCCCCCTCCCCAGCCTGTGAGAGGACAGGGCAGCAGCCGTTCCAGCGGGGGCGGGGCGCTGCCCCCCCTCCCCAGCTCTGCGAGGGGACTGGGAAGCGACAGTTCCTGCGAGGGTGGGGCTCTGCCTTCCGTCCCCAGCTCTGCGAGGAAACTGACCGATGGCCATTGGGGAGGGGGTAGGGCCCTGTCTTCCCTCCCCAACTTTGTGAAGTGAATGGGGAGCGGCCATTGCCACGGAGGCGGGTCGCTGGGTTCCCTCGCCGGCTCTGCGAGGGGACTGGGGTTCAGCCGTTCCTGTGGGGGCAGGGCGCTGCCTTCCCTGAGTAGCTCTGCGATGGGACTTTGGAGCAGCCGTTCTAGCGGAGGCGGGACACTGGGTTCCCTCCCCAGCTCTGCCAGGGAACTGGGGAGCGTCCGCTCCAGGGGGGCAGGGTGCTGGGTTCCCTCCCAAGGTCTGCGAGGGGACTAGGGAGCGGCCTTTTGTTTAGAGGAGGGGTGCTGCCTTCCCTCCCCGGCTCTGCAAGGGAACTGGGGAGTGCCCGTTCCAGTGGGGATGGGGCGCTGCCTTCCCTCCTGTTGCTGGTACAGATAGTGCCCGGGGCCAAGCAACAGCGGTTCGTGGGCCAGTGTGCTCAACTCGAATAAAAACACCAGGGTGGAGAAGCAAAGCACAAGTTTATTTGAGCTCAAATAAGGTGCAAGGGAGAATACAATCTCAAATCCTGCACACACACATAAGCGGCTTTTCCCTTTTTAAATTCTTTTTCTTCCCCCCCCTCCTTTCCCTGTAGGTAAGCGCAAGTGCATTAAGTAACCTTGGCTGCGACAGCTCGTTAGTAAGTTTTCCTTCTGCCAGTTATCTTGTCCTTCAACACGGAGGCCTTATCACTACTGCTTCAGACCGGTTTGACCTGTGCTGCAACTAATAGCTTTCTAGGTCGAGTGGAGTTCAACATGGAGGGGCTTTGGTTCGCTTTGGCCTAGAACAGGAGGGCTTCATCGACATTCGTGGCCTTCCACCCACCCGAGTTACCTAGGGTTATGCCTAGTGACACCAACACTCCCTAGTTCTGAGAGGGAACTGGGGAACGGCCTTTCCCACGGGGGTGGGGTGCTGGGTTCCCTCCCCAGCTCTGCCAGGGGACTGGGCAGCCGCCGTTCCTGCGGGGGCGGGGCACTGGAATCCCTCCCCAGCCCTGCGAGGGGATTTTGGAATGGTCGTTCCTGCGGGGGTGGGGAGCTGCCTTTACTCCTCAGCTCTGCCAGGGGACTAGGGAGCGACTGTTCCAGTGGGGGCGGGGCACTGGATTTCCTCCCCAGCTCTGCGAGGGGACTGGAGACCATCCGTTTCAGTGGGGGCAGGGCGCTGGGTTACCTCCCTGCTCTGCGATGGGACTGGACAGCGACCATTCTAGCGGGGGCGGGACATTGGGTTCCCTCCCCACTTCTGCCAATGGACTGGTGAGCAGCCTTTCCAGCGAGGGAGGGGCGCTGGGTTCACTCGCCATCCTTGCTAGGGCACTGGGGAGCCGCTGCTCCAGCGGGGGCGGGGCGCTACCTTCCCTCCCCAGCTCTGCAAGGGGAATGGGGAGAGGCCGTTCCAGCGGGGGTGGGGGCTACCTTCCCTCTCAGGCTCTGGGAGGGGACTGGGGAGCCTCTGTTCCAGTGGAGGAGGTGCGTTGGGTTCCCCTCCCATCTATTCCAGCAGACTGGGAAGTGGCTAGTCCAGAGGGTGCGGGGCAGTGCCTTCCCGCCCCTGCTCTGCCAGGGGACTGGGGAGCCGCCGTTCCTGCTGGGGCGGCGTGCTGAATTTCCTCCCCGCCTCTGCGCAGACTAGGAAGCGGCAGCTCCAGCAGGAGTGGGGCGCTAGATTCCCTCCCCAGCTCTGCGAGGGGAATGGGGAGCGGCCGTTCCAGCGGGAGCAGGGCCTTGGGTTCCCTCCCCACCTCTGCCAGGGGACTGGGGAGAGGCCGTTCGAGGGGGGCAGGGCCCTGCTTTCCCTCCCCAGCTCTGCTAGGGGACTGGGGAGCGGCCGATTCCCTCCCCAGCTCTGTCAAAAGACAAGAGAGCGGCCGTTTGAGCGGGGGCGGGGTGTTGTGTTCCCTCCCCAGCACTGCGAGGGGACTGCGGAGTGGCCGTTCCTCCAGGAGCGGGTGCTGGGTTCCCTATCCACCTCTGCGAGGGGACTGGGGAACGGCCGTTCCTGCGGGGGTGGGGTGCTGGGTTCCCCTCCCAGCTCTATGTGGGAACTGAGCAGCTCTCATTCCTGTGGGGGTGGGGCACTGGGTTCCCTCCCGAGCTCTGCCAGGGGACTGGGGAGCGGCCGTTCCTGCGGGGTCAAGGCACAAGGTTCCCTCCTCAGCCCTATAAGGGGACGGTGTAGCGGCTGATCCAGCTCTGATGGGGCGCTGCCTTCCCTCTCCAGCTCTGCAAGGGGAATGGGGAGTTCCAGTTCCAGTGGGAGAGAGGCGCTATCATCCCTCCCCGGCTCTGTGAGGGGACTGGGGAGCGGCCATTCCTGCGGGGGCGGGGTGCTGCCTTCCCTCCCCAGCTCTGCGAGGGGATTGGGGAGCGGCCGTTCCTGTGGGGGTGGGGCGTTGTATCCTCTCCGCAGCTCTGCGAGGGGACTGGGGCGCTGTCTCCTCTCCCCAGCTCTGTGAGGTGACTGGGGTGTGGCCGTTCAAGCGAAGTTGGGGTGCTGGGTTCCCTTCCTAGCTCTACCAGGGGACTGGGGAGCGGCCGTTAAAGTGGGGGAGAGGCGCTACCTTCTCTCCCCAGCTCTGCGAGGTTTCACGGAGTCCCCGGGCGATGCTCCGGAACTGCTCCCCACAAAGCCAGGCAGGACTTTGGGAAGCCTCCTCTCCCTTGGAGCAGACTTGTTCAGGGCAAGAAGCTCACGTCTTTACCTCCTTTGTCTCTCCTTCGAGCGTTCAGCATCCTCTGCCCCTCCGTGCGCTTCCCACAGCGAGTCCCCCCCAGCAGGGTCCTGAGGAAGCCACAGGGTCCTGCACCCCCACTTTGCAGTCAGATGTGACTCTCAGCCAGCCAGTAAAACAGGGGTTTATTTGATGACAGGAACAGGGTCTAAAATAAAGCTTGTAAGTACAGCAAACCGAACCCCTCAGCCAGGTCCATCCTGGGGGGCAGTGAACTAGACCCCAACGTCCTCCCTCAGCCAGCTCCAGCCTAACAGAAAGAGAAAGAGTGATCCGAGTAACTGTAGGCCTGTTAGTTTGACATCTGTAGTATGTAAGGTCTTGGAAAAAAATTTGAAGGAGAAAGTAGTTAAGGACATTGAGGTCAATGGTAATTGGGACAAAGTACAACATGGTTTTACTAAAGGTAGATCATGCCAAACCAACCTGATCTCCTTCTTTGAGAAGGTGACAGACTATTTAGACAAAGGAAATGCGGTAGACCTAATTTACCTCCATTTCAGTAAGGCATTTGATACCGTTCCACATGCGGAATTATTAGTCAAATTGGAAAAGATGGGGATCAATATGAGAATTGATAGGTGGATAAGGAACTGATTAAATGGGAGACTACAACGGGTCATACTGAAGGGTGAACTGTCAGCCTTTAAGGAGGTTACTAGTGGAGTTCCTCAAGGATCGGTTCTGGGACCAATCTTATTTAACCTTTTTATTACCGACCTTGGCACAAAAAGCGGGAATGTGCTAATAAAGTTCGCGGATAACACGAAGCTGGGGGGTATTGCTAACACGGAGAAGGACTGGGATATCATACAGGAAGATCTGGACGACCTTGTAAACTGGAGTAATAGTAATAGGATGAAATTTAATAGTGAAAAGTGCAAGGTCATGCACTTAGGGATTAATAATAAGAACTTTAGATATAGAATGGGGACGCATCAGTTGGAAGCAACAGAGAAGGAGAAGGACCTTGGGGTATTGGTAGATCACAGGATGACTATGAGCCGCCAATGTGATATGGCCGTTAAAAAAGCTAATGCGGTTTTAGGATGCATTAGGCGAGGTATTTCCAGCAAAGTAAAGGAGGTGTTAGTAACGTTATATAAGGCGCTGGTGAGACCCCACCTGGAATACTGTGTGCAGTTCTGGTCTCCCATGTTTAAGAAGGATGAATTCACACTGGAACAGGTTCAGAGACGGGCTACTAGGATGATCCAAGGATTGCAAAACCTGTCATATGAAAGGAGACTCAAAGAGCTTGGCTTGTTTAGTCTAGCCAAAAGAAGGCTGAGGGGGGATATGCTTGCTCTTTATAAATATATCAGAGGGATTAATATTAGGGAGGGAGAGAAATTATTTAAGCTTAGTACCAATGTAGACACAAGAACGAATGGGTATAAATTGGACACTAGGAAGTTTAGACTTGAAATTAGATGAAGGTTTCTAACCATTAGAGGAGTGAAGTTCTGGAACAACCTTCCAAGGGGAGTAGTGGGGGCAAAAGACATATCTGGCTTTAAGATTAAGCTTGATAAGTTTATGGAAGGGATGGTATGATGGGAGATCCTAATTTTGGCAATTGATCTTTGATTATCGCCAGATAAGTATGCCCAGTGGTTGGTGATGGGATGGGATCTGAGTTACTGCAGAGAATTCTTTCCTGAGTGCTGGCTGGTGAGTCTTGTCCACATGCTCAGGGTTTAGCTGATCGCCATATTTGGGGTCGGGAAGGAATTTTCCTCCAGGGCAGATTGGCAGAGGCCCTGGAGGTTTTTCGCCTTCCCCTGCAGTGTGGGGCATGGGTCACTTGCTGGTGGATTCTCTGCAGCTTGAGGTCTTCAGACCACAATTTGAAGACTCCAATAACTCAGGCATAGGTTAGGAGTTTGTTATAGAAGTAGATGGGTAGGGTTCTGTGGCCTGGTTTGTGCAGGGGGTCAGACTAGATGATCACATTGGTCCCTTCTGACCCTAGAATCTATGAATCTATGAATCTATAACAACCCCCTCCAGCCCCCTCTTCTCTGCTCAGTTCCTTTTTCGGGCCAGGAGGTCACCTGATCTCTTTGTCTCCAACTCCTTCAGTTGACACGTTTGCAGGGGAGAGGCCCAGGCCATAAGTTGCTAGGAGACAGAGTGTCAGGCATTTAGGTGCACTGGCCCTTTGCTCTGCCAGATACTTAAGAACTGCCTAGGGGACACTGAGGCACCAGAGAAAACATTAAGAACATTCCTAGTTCGTCACTTCTCTCCCCCCTTTGAGACCGAACTGAGCCAGGTCACTCCAGCCAGTGACCTGGGGAAGTTTGAACTCACCAACGTTCCCATGGATGCCCCAGCATCTCTCCCATTCCTCGGTGTGAGTTACACCAGGACAATTCAGTCTCACACCCTCCCTTAGGTTGAGCGTGCTTGATGGCACTCGCAGGCTGCATGTGGGAAGGTTTATGTGGCTTGAACCCTTTTGCTACCCCAATACCCCTGGGGTTCAATCTGGGACAGTGTTTTCTCCCAGCACTCTGGGCTGCGATTCGGGCTCTCTTGGTTAAGAGCTCCCATCTTTGCCTTGGCCAGCTCTGGGCTTGGGCAGCCGCTTTCCACCTTGTGGCCCAGATACAACACCTCTGCCGTTCCCACCTTACACTTTCCAGCTTTTACCGTCAGTCCCACCTCCTTGAGGCAGCCCAGCCCCCTCTTCACCTGGGACATCTGTTCCTTCCAGGTTTGGCTAAAGATGCACATGTTATCAGTGTCTGCCAGGGCCAAGTTCTTCATCACCCTCTGCTTGTCTAAAATCTCCCGAGGCCTAGGCATGAGGTCGGCATCGGACACTGTGATGGCTTTAAGCTTCTCATAGCCCCCATAAAACCAGATTATTTTGTCTCCCTTGGGGATCAGCCCCACTGGTGAGGCCCATGGGCTGTAAAACAGCTGGATCCCATCTAAAGCCTGGATCTCTTTTACCTCTTTTTCCAGGATCTGTGTTGCTTTTTCAGTGACTTTGAAAGGGGAACACCTGATGGGGAGATTGGCTCCCACTTCAGGGAAGAGATCCACTAGGGGGTCTTCTCCCTTCTCCTCCCAATCCAGCTTTGGGTTTGGGCAGCTGCTCCTCACCTATTGGCCCAGATTCAACACCTCTGCCATCCCCACCTTACACTTTTCAGCATTTACTGTGAGTCCTGCATCCTTGAGGCATCCCAGCCCCCTCTTCACCTGGGACACCTGTTCCTCCCAGGTCTGGCTAAAGACACACATGTTATTGTATGCCAGGGCCATGTTCTCCATTTCCCTCAGCTTCTCTAGAATCTCCCCAGGCCTAGGGATGGGGTAGGCATTGGACACTGTGATGGCTTTAAACTTTCAATAGTCCCCACTAAACCAGATCATCCTGTCTCCCTTGGGGATCAGCCCCACGTGTGAGGCCCATGGGCTGTTGAACGGCTGGATGCCATCTAAAGCCAGCAGGTCCTTGACCTCTCTCTCCAGGTTCTGGGCTGGTCTCCCAGTGACTCTGAACAGGGAACACCTGATGGGGAGATTGGGTCCCACTTCAGGGAAGAGATTCCCCCGGGGGTCTTCCCCCTTCTCCTCCCAATCCTCCCCTTCCAGGTTCAGGGGTCCCCTCACTCTCCTCCCATCCAGCAGCTCGAAAGGGAAGAACCCAGTGGATTTCTGGGGCTGCCTCCTGATTCCCCCCGGTTCTACTTCCCCTTGGGGAGCCCATTCCCAATACAGGAATCCCTTCACCCACAGGACTCTGTCCCTGCAGCCTTCCCCAAGGGGATTTGCAGAGCTATGGCCAGCAAGTTCCCTCAGCTTCTCCAAGGAGGGATCCCTCGACAGATCACCCCAATGGTTGGGATGGGCCTGGGAAGTTGCAGTAAGAGCGGGGGCGGGGCGCTGGCTTCCCTCTCCAGCTCTGGGAGGGGCCTGGAGAGAGGCAGTTGCAGTGGGGGCGGGGCGCTGTGTACTCCCTCCAACTCTGGCAGGGGACCGGAGAGTGGCTGCTCCAGCAGGGGCTGGGGGCTAGGTTCCCTCCCCAGCTCTAGTAGGGGCCTGGGGGTGGCAGTTCGAGTGGGGCAGGGGTGTTGGCTTCCCTCGCCAGCTCTGGGAGGGGAGATGGGAGTGGCGGTTCCAGCGGGGGCGGGGCACTGGGTTCCCTCGCCAGCTCTGGGAGGGGAGAGGGGAGTGGCGGTTCCAGCGGGGGCGGGGCACTGGGTTCCCTCGCCAGCTCTGGGAGGGGAGAGGGGAGTGGCGGTTCCAGTGGGGGCGGGGCACTGGGTTCCCTCGCCAGCTCTGGGAGGGGAGAGGGGAGTGGCAGTTCCAGCTGGGGCGGGGCACTGGGTTCCCTCGTCAGCTCAGGGAGGGGAGAGGGGAGTGGTGGTTCCAGCGGGGGCGGGGCACTGGGTTCCCTCGCCAGCTCTGGGAGGGGAGATTGGAGTGGCGGTTCCAGCGAGGGCGGGGCACTGGGTTCCCTCGCCAGCTCTGGGAGGGGAGAGGGGAATGGCGGTTCCAGCGGGGGCAGGGCACTGGGTTCCCTCGCCAGCTCTGGGAGGGGAGAGGGGAGTGGTGGTTCCAGCGGGGGCGGGGCACTGGGTTCCCTCCCCAGCTCTGGTACGGGAGAGGGGAGTGGCGGTTCCAGAGGGGGCCGTGTGACGGTGCTGCCCGAGGGAGCCAGCTGAGGTCACTCAATCAGGGCGAACTGCAAACAAAAGAGGGCAGAGAATCCCCAGCGAACTGGGGAGAAGCCGTTCCTGCAGGGTGGGGCGCTGAGTTCCCTCCCCGTCTCTGCGAGGGGAGAGTTCCCTCCCCGTCTCTGGGGAGCGACAGTTCCAGCGAGTGCGGGATGCTCGGCTCCCTCCCGGGCTCTCTGAGGGGACTGCTCCGGTAACGGTCCAGGGAACCAATTGGCTAGGATGGAAATGGTCAGTGAAAATGCAAGTGACGCGGTTGGCAGGGGGGAGGGGCTGCTGGGCTCAGGGTACCTGCCCCCCTGCACACCGGAGAGGGGGCTCATGATGGCTCTGATGCTGCGACCAAAGCAAGGAGCTCGCTGCCTGCCCCCCACGCCCCTCCCAGAGCTGGGGAGGGAATCCCGCGCCCCACCCCCGCTAGAACCGCCACTCCCCAGGCCCCTTCCAGAGCTGGGGAGGGAAGCCAGCGCCCCTCACCCACGCAACCCGTCATTCCCTAGGCCTCTCCCATACCTGGACAGGGAAGTCAGCGCTCCACCCCGCTGGAACGGCCTCTCCTCACTCCCCTCTCACAGCTGAGGAGGGACACCAGCGCTCCACCCACTTTGGAATCGCGGCTCCCCGCTCCCTCCACAGAGCTGGGGAGGGAACCAGCGCCCCGCCCCCGCTCAAACCGCCACTACCCGCTCCCCACCAGAGTTGGGGAGGGAATCCAGCGTCCCTCCCCTGCTTGAACCGCCACTTCACAGGCTTGTCCAGAGCTGGTGAGGGAAGCCAGCCCCCCGCCCCTGCTAGATCCGCCAGTCCCCAGGCCCCTCCCTGAGCCAGTGCCCCTCCCCCACTCGAACCACCACTCCCCACTCCCCTCCCAGAGCTGGAGAGGGAAGCCAGCGCCCCGCCCCTGCTCGAACCGCCATTCTCCAGGCCCCTCCTTGAGGTGGGGAGGGAAGCCAGTGCCCCGCCCCCGCTCAAACTGCCACTTTCCGCTGCCCCCCAGAGTTAAAGAGTGAATCCAGCGCCCCTCCCCTGCTGGAACCGCCACTCCCCAGACCCCCCACAGACTGGGGCAGGAAGCCAGCGCCCGGCTCCCGCTGGAACCGCCACTCCCCACGCCCCTACGAGAGCTGGGGATGGGAGCCACCTCTCCCACAGGAACCTCTCCTTGCAATCTCTCCTCATGGACTGTACCGCACTGAGGTCGGCCAGGTCCCTTGGTCTCCGCAAGGAGGGATCTCTCTGCAACTCGGCCTGGAACTCAGCAGCTGGCATAGGGATGGGGACCTGCTCTCTCTCGTCGGCTGTGTCTGAGGCCGCAGCCTCTCTGAGCTGTGTCCCTGGGCGTTCCCTCCCCACTAGGTTAGGGTCCTGCACCTCAGGCACAGTACCTTCCCCGTTGTCAGGGTGCAGTGCCCTTCGCTGACTCTGACTATGGGTCATGACCAGGGCACCCCGGGCGTTGCTTGGCCAGACCTCCAGGGCCCCCCCATTAACACCTCCGTGGGCAAATGTGGGTGTATCCCCACATCCTTGGGCCCTCCTTGACCCCCCAATTCAGGTGTACCCTTGCCACGGGAACCTTGAATGAGGTCCTGCACACACCCATCAGGGTCAGGTAGGTGTCGGGAACTATCCGATCTGAAGCCACCACCTCGGGCCGGGCCAGTGTCACCTCTTTACCCGTGTCCCAGTGACCTTCCTCCCATCTACCTCCAGGGAAACAAGGCACTCTCTCCGGAGTGGCAGCCCCACTCCCACCCTGTCAACCAAAAACTCAGAGCGTGGAGCTGATATGGGGACCACCTCCCTTTTTCACTCGTGGTACGCTGCCAGCCCCCCTTTCTTGGGAATGTTGCCCCTCATCCGACTGGGTCTTTACCCAATCAACCCTCTGTGGGTTGGGTCTGCTCGGTCTGTCCCTGAGCTTGGGGCACTGGACCCGTATGTGGCCTCGTTGGCCAGAGCGATAGCAGCCCATGTCTCGTGGATCCCCTCCAGTGGGACGGATGGACCTGATGCTGGATGCTCCCTTTTGGTGGGGGTTCTCCATAGGCCCCCGCTGGGAGATCCCATGGTGACTCTCTCTCTGCGTTGAGGCAGGCTTGCTCCATCGAGACTCCTGCATGTTATCCCCTGCCCGACTGTCCACAAATTGGTCGGCCAGCTGGCCTGCGTGCTGCAGCTTCTCCGGCTTCTGGTCCATCAACCACAACCTCAGGTCGGACGGGCACTGCTCGTACAGGTGCTCCAGTATGAATAGGTCAAGCAGGTCCTCTTTAGTTTGGGCCCCAGCTGTCCACTTGCGGGCATACCCCTGCTCCCGATTGACCAGTTGTAGGTATGTGACCTCACGGGTTTTACGCTGACTCCGGAACTTTTTCTTGTACATCTCAGGAGTCAGCCCAAACTCCCGTAGCAGGGCCTGTTTGAACAGTTCGTAGTCCACTGCCTCCGCCCCTTTCAGTCGGCTGTACACCTCCATGGCTGTGGAGTCCAGTAAGGGGGTGAGATCCTGTCTGTAGGGTCAACCCTGTGCAGCTCGCAGGCATTCTCAAAGGCCGTCAGGAAGGTGTCTATGTCCTCCCTCTCCTTACGCTGAGGCAGCAAGCCCTTATCAAAGCTCTTTGTAGGCTTGGGTCCCCTCTCACTCGCTACAGCCAGGACCCCACTGCTCCTCAGCCAGGCCAGCTCCAGCTCATGCTTACACTGATTCTCCTTCTCCTCCCACTCATGCTGGCGCTGGTTCTCCTCATGTTTACGCTGGTTCTCCCACTCCTTCAGTTCTTGCCTCCTTAACTCGAGCTCTTCTCGTCTCAGCTCCCTGTCATGTTCCATCCACATCCATTCCAGGGATGGGGAGCTCCGCCAGGACGATCCGCTGCTGGCCACCGGGGTCAGGGTGCCCTCGGTATTCACTGGGCTTCCCCCAACCTCTTTCCGAGCTATAGTTGGGCAGGGTCTTGGGGTGTCCTCGGCAGCAGTCTGGCCTCTCCCAGCCATGTCAGGCCCCTGGGCCCACGCTGCGTCCGCTGGGCAGCTTCCCTCATGGACCGAGCTCCTTTCACCCGAGCGATCCTTCTCCTCCAGCTGGGCAATTAGCTGTTCTTTGGTGGACCTCCCAATGCACAGCCCCCTCTGCTTGCACAGCTCCACCAGGTATTTCTTAAGGCGCTTAGCACACATCTTCCTGCTGGCCACTCGCTGGCCTGTGCTCTCAGCTTCCACCGGTTCCAGGGAGACCCCTCGTGCACCAGCCCTTTTCCGGTCACCCCCTCTCTGCCAGGGTCAAGCTGCAAACTCCTCTACCCCTCGGACCACTCCTGCAATCCCCCTGGGGGACACTGTTACTGCAAAGTCCTTCTCTCTGGTCACACACTCCCAGTGGTTAATCACCCCCTGACCCTGTCTCTCTCTGGTCCTTGTCAGTCCCCCTTTGTTTACTTCTCCCCAGTCACTTACTGCAGGAAGCGCCGTCCATGAGGTGCAGTAAATCCCACCACTGCCACCAGCTGTCACGGAGTGTGGAGGAGTTGGGGCCCTGCACCCCTTTTCCTGCAATTCACCAGGACTCTCAGCCAGCCAGTAAAGCAGAAGGTTTGTTTAGACGCCAGGAACACAGTCCAAGACAGGTCTTGCAGGCCCAGACAACAGGATCACCCCAGTTAAGTCCATCTTGGGGCCCCAGGAGCACCACAGCCCCATTTGGGTGGGGGCTCAGAGCCCTGTCTGTCCTTCCCTTCCTCCCCGAGCCAGCTCCAGACTGCCAAACCCCCTCCAGCCCTTCCTTCTCTCTCAGTTACTTTCCCCGGGCCAGGAGGTCATCTGATCCCTTTGTCTCCAACACTTTCAGCTGGCACCTTTGCAGATGAGGGACCCAGGCCATCAGTGGCTAGGAGATAGAGTGCCAGGCATTTTGGTGAACTGGCCCTTTGCTTTGCTAGATACTTAAGAACTGCCATGGGGACACTGAGACACCAACACAGTATTCACAGACCACAGTAAGAACAGTCCAAGTTCGTCACACCACCTGGCTGCAGGGAGACTGGGATGTGCTGAGCTAAGGGAGGCAAAGGCTGAGGCCCTGAGAGTTTCCTGTGCTGAGTTCAACTCTCAATAAACCCTCCTGTTTTATGCTGGCTGAGAGTCACTCCAGGCTAGAGAACAGGAGGCATCAACCTCTTCAGGGGTGAGGAGGCCCGGGGGGTCCAGAGCATACGGACTCCCTGAGGGGGCCCACTGCAGAGACAGAAGTGCTAAAGCTCAGAGAGGTGTGGCTCCAGGATGTGGAGAGGCCTGACCCAGAGTGAGAGTGGACCCCCGAGAAGGGCTGTCGCAATGAAAGGGGCACCCCCCACGGACTGCATGGGGCCACGAGTGGGCACGATCTGTGAGTCTGTGACAGAACGTACCTGAAGGGAGTGTGGAGCAGGACAGGGGGGATGGGGAATGATCAGATGCGAGGGAGGGCGGGACACCGGGGCCAGTCGGATCTGGGGTTGTTGGATGCGGGGTGGTTAGACCTGAAGGGGCGGGATGTGGGTCGGGGGATGGTTGGACCCTGAGGTGGGGCAAGTCAAGGGGCAAGGGGGCAGGTCGGACCCAGGCAGGGGGCATTTCACAGGGCCGGGGGGGCTGGAGGTGTGGTCGGGGGCACTTGGATGCAGATGGGGTGGGAAGCGAAGTAGACCAGGGAGGGGTGGGACAAGCTGGGGAGGGTGTGAGACACAAGAGTTTGTGGGAAGGTGCCGCGGGGCAGGGGTCTGAGAGGCGCTGTCTGTGAGGTCTCTGTGGGGGGAGAGGATGAGCAGGGGGGTCTGAGAGGCGCTGGCTGGTGGATCCCAGCAGGCAGGGCTGAACGGGGGGGTCTGAGACAGACTGGCTGGGGGGGTCTCTGCAGGGGGAAGGAATGAGTGGAGCGGTCTGAGAGGTGCTGCCTGGGGGGTCTCTGCAAGGGGCGGTGATCAGCAGGGGGGGTCTTAGGTCGGGTGTGTTTGATGGCACTAGCAGGCCGCATGTGGGAAGGATTGTGCAGCCTGAACCCTTTTGCCACCCCAATACCTCTGGGGTTCAAACTGAGATTGACTCTTTTCCCAGCACTCTGGGCTGCGATTGGGGCTTTCTTGGTTCAGAGCTCCCCCTCTTGGCTTTTGGCCAGTTTTAGGTTTGGGCAGCCGCTCCTCACCTATTGGCCCAGATTCAACACCTCTGCCGTCCCCACCTTACACTTTTCAGTTTTTACCATCAGTCCTGCCTCCTTGAGGCAGCCCAGCCCCCTCTTCACCTGGGACATCTGTTCCTCCCAAGTCTGGCTAAAGACACACATGTCATTGTATGCCAGGGCCATGTTCTCCATTCCCCTCAGCTTCTCTAGAATCTCCCCAGGCCTAGTGATGGGGTAGGCATTGGACACTGTGATGGCTTTAAGGTATCGATGGTCCCCACTAAACCAGATCATCCTGTCTCCCTTGGGGATCCGCCCAACAGGTGAAGCCAATGGGCTGTTGAACGGCTGGATGCCATCTAAAGCCAGCAGGTCCTTGACCTCTCTCTCCAGGTTCTGGGCTGCTTTCCCAGTGACTCTGAACAGGGAACACCTCATGGAGAGATTGGGTCCCACCTCAGGGAAGAGATCCCCAGGGGGTTTTCCCCCTTCTCCTCCCAATCCTCCCCCTTCCAGGTTCAGGGGTTCCCTCACTCTCCTCCCATCCAGCAGCTCGAAAGGGAAGAACCCTGTGGATTCCTGGGGCATCACCAGCTGCCTCCCGATTCCCCCCAGTTTTACTTCCCATTGGGGAGCCCATTCCCGGTCAGGAATCCCTTCTCCCGCAGGACTCTGTCCCTGCAGCCTTCACCAAGGGGGTTTGCAGAGCTGTGGCCAGCAAGTTCCCTCAGCTTCTCCAAGGAGGGATCCCTCGACAGATCACCCCAATGGTTGGGAGAGGCCTGGGGAGAATTGGTAAGAGCGGGGGCGGGGCGCTGGCTTCCCTCTCCAGCTCTGGGAGGGGCCTGGAGAGAGGCGGTTGCAGCGGAGGTGGGGAGCTGGGATCCCTCCCCTGCTCTGGGAGGGGAGTGAGGAGTGGCGGTTCGAGTGGGAGCAGGGCGGTGGATTCCATCCCCAGCTCTGGTAGAGGCCTGGGGCGTTGCGGTTCGAGCGGGGGCAGGGAGCTTGCATCCCTTCCCAGCTGTGGTAGAGGCCTGGGGGGTGGTGGTTTGACCGGGGGCAGGTCTCTGGGTTCCCTCCCCAACTCTGGACGGGCCTGTGGAGTGGCGATTAGAGCAGGGGCAGAGCACCAGCTGTTCTGGGAGGGGCCTGAAGAGTGGCGGTTCGAGCGGGGGCAGGGCACTGGTTTCGCTCCTCACCTCTAGGAGGAGCCTGGGGAGTGGCGGCTCCTGTGGGGGCAGGGCGCTGCCTTCCCTCCCCAGCTCTGCGAGGGACTGAGGAGCGGCCGTTCCTGCAGGGGCGGGGCTCTGGGTTCCCCTCCCCAGCTATTAGAGGGGCATGGGGAGCGGCGGTCCCTGTGGGGGTGGGGCGCTGGGTTCCCATCCCCAGCTATTAGAGGGGCATGGGGAGCAGCGGTTCCTGCGGGGGCGGGGCGCTGGGTTCCCCTTCCCAGCTATTAGAGGGGCATGGGGAGCAGCGGTTCCTGCGGGGGCAGGGTGCTGGCTTCTCTCGCCAGCTCTGGGTAGGACCTGTTGATTGGCGGTTCGAGTGGGGGTTGGGCGCTGGCTTCCTTTCCCAGCTCTTGGAGGGGCCTGGGGAGTGGTGGCTCCAGCGGGGGCGGGGAGCTGTCCTCCCTCCCCAGCTCTGCGAGGGGAGTGGGCGTCGGCCGTTGGGGCGGGGGCGGGCACTGGCTCCCCTCCCCAGCTCTGCCAGGCGACTGAGGAACAGCAGTTCAAGCGGGGGCTGGGTGCTGGGAACCCTCCCAAGCTCTGCGAGGAGACTGAGGAGCGGCCGTTCCTGCGGGGGTGGGGCGCTGGGTTCCCTTCCCAGCTCTGCAAAGGGACTGGGGAACGGCCATTCCGGCTGGTGTGGGGCGCTGCCTTCCCTCCCCACCCCTGCCAAGGTACTGGGGAGCTGCCGTTCCTGCGGGGGCAGAGCGCTGGGTTCCCTCAACAGCTGTGCGAGGGAACTGGGTAGTGGCCGTTCCTGCTGGGGCAGGGCAGTGCCATCCCTCCCCAGCCCTACTAGGGGACTGGGGAGCGGCCGTTCCTACAGAGTCGGGGCGCTGGGTTCCCTCCCCAGCTCTTCCAGAAGACTGGGGAGCGGCCGTTCCTTGAGGGTCGGGGCGCTGCCTTCCCTCCCCACCTCTGCGAATGGACTGTGGGGCCACCATTCCAGCAAGGGCGGGACACTGCTTTCCCTCCCCACTCTGCGAGGGGACTGGGGAGCTGCCGTTCCTGCGGGGGCAGGGTGCTACCTCCCCTCCCCAGCTTTGCGAGGGGACTGACCGTTCCTGCGGGGCTGGTGCGCTGGGTTCCCCTCCCAGCTCTGAGAGGGGACTGGGGAGTGTCCGTTCGTGCGGGCGCGGGGCGCTGGCTTCCCTCCCCAGCTCTGGCAGGGGCCTGGGGAGTGGCGGTTTGAGTGGGGGCGGGGCGCTGGCTTCCTTCCCCAGCTCTGGAAGGTGCCTGGGGAGTAGCGGTTCGAGCGTGGTTGGGGTGTTGCCTTCCCTCCCCAGCTCTGGGAAGGGCCTGCAAAGTGACGGTTCCAGTAAGGGCAGGGCACTGGCTTTCCTTCCCAGCTCTGGGAGGGGCCTAGGGAGTGGCGGTTCGAGTGGGGGCAGGCAGCGAGCTCCTTGCTTTGGTCACAGCATCAGAGCCAGCGTGATCCCCCTCTCCGGTGTGCAGGAGGGCGGGGAGCATCTCTCCCTCCCACTCAGCCCCAGGGGGCTGGTTACAGGTAGCCAGGTATCCTGAGCCCAGCAGCCCCTCCCCCCTGCCAGCCACGTCATTTGCATTTTCACTGACCATTTCCGTCTTACCCAATTGGTTCCCTGGATTTGAATTCAAACCCTCTCCGTTACAGGAGCAGGGCCTGGATCCTGTCCCAAAGAGACACAGTCACCCTCCAACAGGGCCTCCCAGCCAATATCCTGGAGAACCCAAACAACCAGCCAGCCAGACCTCTCCTGGGTCTGCATAGGGATCCAGGCCATATGCAGGATGGGAGGCTTCACCCTGGGGACCTTCATCCAGGTCCCACAGCCCCTCAGCATCTGCGGCTGCACCACCACAGCTCTCTCTTTCCCAGGGTCTTGCCACCCAAGGCGTGTTTCCCCACTGACCCTTGGGCAGCCCCCTATGTCTCTCTGCTCCACTATCCCCAGTCCATGGTGCTGCTGCTTCTCTTGCAGCTTTTCCTCAGGCTCTTGCTCTCACAATCCTCTCACAATCTCAGGCTCTGCTCCCATCCCAACCGTCTTCGATCCCCTGATGGGGAACCCGATCGTGAAAACCATCCTCTATTTGGAGACCAGACTCTCGGGGATGTCTGGCTGCTGCTCCAGCTGCTTCCAGATACTTTTGTAGACCCATCTGGGTCAGGAATCTGCTCCTCAGACGTGTCCTTCTCCTCCCACTCACGATTAACTGTACCTTGGTGAACTTCCCCGTGCGTAACCCTCTTTGTGTACAGGATCACAATGTCCTTCTCAAGGAGATGGTGATAGGTCATCACCTCACCATTCACAAGTGGCTCTGGATTGACAGGCCTGTGTGCTCTTGGCTCCCCCATGGTTTCCAGGAAGAACCCCTGGTGTGGCAGCCCCTTCTCGTGGTCACCTCCTCTTTGCCAGGGTCGAGCTGCAGACTCCTCCGCCCTCACATCATACCAAAGGAGCTTTCTAGAAAGTTGGAAGAAACTATGAAAGAGGGGAAGAGACATCATGGCTTGGCGTATCTCCCCCACAAATCAACAGCTGGAAACACACCTGGATGACAAAACTGATTCATAAATCAGAAGATAATAATAATAATGCATTCAAACCAAATTCCCCAAATGGCTAGTACTGGTTTTTCAGCTGAAGATTTTCAGTTTGGGGAATTTTGTTTTCCCAATCAGACCTTGCCAAGGGAATCAGGGAGAAAATGTTTGTGTTGCCTCCTTCAGAACAGCTTAGCCTAGACACTCTAGATGTGGGTCACTGTCATGGCCTTGCTGAGAACTGGGGTATTTTAATAATTTGAGGAGGTCTCAGGGTGTTTGGAGGAGATTATGAGGCTGTTACGTTTTGAGATAAAAGCTAAGACATATAGGACTAGAGAATTTTATTTTTAGAAATGTGAGATTTAGACATTTTGTTTAAAGCAAGGGGGTTTCTGAGCAGGCTTTTGTTTGCAGGGGAGATGGTTGTTTAGAAAGGAGGAGTGAAGACTAAACACATCCAATGAAGATGAGATTTGAAGCCATGCGTGCAGAGCACAATGGATTAGCAATCTATTGCCTTAACCACTCAGTCACCTCAGCTGAGATGTCAGGAAATGGACAAGATGAGAAATCTAAGGCCAGCAGAGACAGGGACACTAAGGTGTTTTTAAATACTAAGTGGAAGCAGGGGCTGAATGAGCTCCCCCCTCACACCTAGTGACCAGCTGTGGCAAAGGCTTGAGGAACAGACCGTGTTTGCATAGACACACCTACTCTGCCTAGGTATGCAGCATCATGGGGCTGCTTTCCCAAAATGACCAGTTTTGGCTGGTGATGGGTTACAAATCACTTTAGGATTGAATGGAATGAAATGTTATTATCCTTCCTGTATGATTGAAGGGCAGCAGAACATACCTAGTCCGTCCTGATGGAGGGGTGGGTGGGTGGATGAGGAATAGCTTTTATTGGACTTTGTAGAAGTGATTGAGGACATCACCCTAAACCAATGGTCCCCAAACATTTCACACTGTGCCCTTTTAACCATGGCGGTGGACCCTTGGAAACCGCAGTCAAGAACCGAGACTGGTAGTGAGGCTATTGCTTGCTGGAGAGAGAGGTGCAGACGGGTAAAGGGGTCAAGGCCAAGCTGGAAGCCAGAGCCCCAGGATAAGGGTGGGATTGGGGAAGAGCTGGGACAGAGTGAGGCTGAATGGTGCTTCCTCCATGGGGGCTGGCCATGAGGTGCCCCCAAGAATGTTCCTCTGTGTTCCCCTAGGAGTCATGCCCCACATTTTGGGAACCACTGAACCCTACTTGCTAAGCAGGGCTAGTGATGCCAAAGCCCAGGGAAAGGGAGAACAAGTGGAGGGCCCCCAGCACTGGAACCATGTGAAAGGGCTGCAGAAGAGGGGCAGTGGCTGGTGGCACAGGGAGTTAAGGACAAAGGGGGTACAGGAGGGGGCAAGATTAGGGGTGAAGGAGGTGCAAGGGTTGGGCTTGCAGGAGCTAGCAGTAAAGGGGGAGTGGAGATCATTCAGGGGCAATGGGGAAGTGCCAAAGTACAAGTTTTGCCCAGGGCACCATTTTCCCTAATGCTGGTCTGAGCAAACAATTGGAAATAACCCTTCAGTGAGACCAGAACCATAGTGTAGAAAAGCCCCTTTGTTAAGTGGTTGTGGCTGAGTGCTTAGGGAGCTGGGTTAAAAAACAACAGGCATCTCTCTGTGGAGGTTTGATTCTTGCCTGCTAGGCAAGGTTGGTGTGTGGTGTCTGCATGGCTGTATTTTCAGTGTCTGATAACCCATGGTGCCACAGGGAGCCAAGTCTAGACACATTCAGAGGCTCTTTGCCAGGGTTTCTCTGTCACGGAGTGTGGGGGAGTCCGGCCCTGCACCCCTCTTCCTGGGACCCACAGTGACTCTTAGCCAGCCAGTAAACAGAAGGTTTATTGGACAACAGGAACACAGGTTACAGCAGAGCTTGCGGGCACAGTCAGGACCCCTCCACCGAGTCCTTCTGGGCTTTCAGGGTGCTTGGATCCTAGCTAGGATACCCTGAATTCCGCCCACACAGCCCCAAGCCCAAACTCAAACTGCTTCCCTCCTGCCACTCCCTTCCTTTGTCCCCTTCCCGGGCAAAGGTGTTGACCTTTCCCCTCCCTTACCTAGCTCAGGTTACAGGCCCTGGCATCGTCCATCCCCTAAAGTCCTCCCCTGCTCTCCCGCTCCCCACACAGACAGTCCCTACTGCATCACATCTCTCTCCCCTTCGAGACTGAACTGAGCGGGGTCACTCTGCCCAGTGACCTGGGGAAGTTCAGGGTCCCCTCTCCGGGACAACGCATCCGCTGTCAGGTTGGCACTTCCCTTCACATGGACCACGTCCATGTCATAGTCCTGCAGGAGCAGGCTCCACCTCAGGAGCTTGGCGTTGGCTCCTTTCATCTGGTGCAGCCAGGTCAGGGGAGAGTGGTCGGTGTACACGGTGAAGTGTCGCCCGAAGAGATATGGCTCTAGCTTCTTAAGGGCCCACACCATGGCCAGGCATTCCTTCTCGATGGCCGCGTAGCTTTGTTCCCGGGGTAGCAGCTTCTTACTCAGGTACACGATGGGGTGTCTCTCCCCCTTTTCATCCTCCTGCATTAACACCGCCCCCAGTCCCGTGTCTGAGGCATCGGTGAACACCATAAAGGGTTTGTCAAAATCTGCGTTAGCCAGAACTGGGTCGCTAACCAGAGCCTCCTTCAGCGCCCTGAAAGCCTCCTGGCACTGCTCAGTCCAGATCACCTTGTCTGGCTTCCCCTTTTTGCACAGTTCAGTGATGGGGCCAGCTATGGCACTGAAGTGGGGCACGAACCTTCGATAGTACCCCGCCATCCCAATAAAGGCATGGACCTGCTTTTTGGTTTGGGGAGCAGGCCAGTCTCTGATCACCTCCACCTTGGCTGGTTCCGGCTTCAGGCAGCCGCTCCCCACCCGATGGCCCAGGTAAGATACTTCAGCCATCCCCACCTTGCACTTCTCAGCCTTTACTGTTAACCCAGCCTTTCGGAGTCGGTCCAGGACTTGTTTAACCTGGGACACGTGGTCCTCCCAGGTCTGGCTGAAGACGCAGATGTCGTCAATATACGCCACGGCAAAACTCTCCATCCCACTCAGTAGCTGATCCACCAGGCGCTGGAAGGTGGCCGGCGCTCCCTTGAGGCTGAAAGGCAGGGTCAGAAACTCATAGAGCCCCAGAGGGGTGATAAAGGCCGATTTCAGCCTGGCATCTGTGTCCAGCGGCACTTGCCAGTAGCCTTTGGTAAGATCCATAGTGGTGAGGTACCGAGCACCTCCCAGCTTGTCTAGGAGCTCGTCAGGCCTGGGCATAGGGTAGGCATCAGATACGGTGATGGCATTGAGCTTTCGATAGTCCACACAGAACCGGATTGACCCATCCTTCTTGGGAACCAGCACTACTGGCGAGGCCCAAGGGCTGGAAGATGGCTGGATCACCCCCAAAGCCAGCATGTCCCTGACCTCTCTTTCAAGATCCTGGGCAGTTTTACCAGTGACCAGAAAAGGGGAGCATCTTATAGGGGGATGTGACCCGGTCTCCACCCGGTGGACAGTCAAATTAGTGCGTCCAGGCTGGTTGGAAAACAGCTGTCGGTATAGATGCAGCACCCCTCTGATCTCAGCATGCTGGCCCGGGGTCAGCTGATCAGAGAGGGGAATCGCCTCCAGGGGGGAACCAGCTTTTGTCCCAGGGAATAGATCTACTAAGGGGTCATCTCCCTGCCCCTCCCAATGTCCACACACGGCCAACACCACATTCCCCCTGTCATAGTATGGTTTCATCATGTTCACATGGTACACCCGACGGTGATGTGCCCGGTTTGACAGCTCCACCACATAGTTTACCTCATTCAGTTGCTTGATAACCTTGAAGGGGCCTTCCCAGGCGGCCTGGAGTTTGTTTCTCCTCACGGGGATGAGGACCATCACCTGATCTCCGGTGGCGAAGGCACGGGCCCGTGCCGTGCGGTCATACCAGACCTTCTGCCTCCTCTGGGCTCGGGCCAGATTCTCCCTGGCCAGGCCCATGAGCTCGGCCAGTCTTTCCCTGAAGGTCAGGACATACTCCACCACTGACTCTCCCTCAGGAGAGGCCTTCCCCTCCCATTCGTCCCTCATCAGGTCTAGGGGCCCCCTTACCCGCCTTCCATACAACAGTTCGAAAGGTGAAAACCCGGTAGATTCCTGGGGCACCTCCCTGTACGCGAACAGCAGGTGAGGTAAGTACTTGTCCCAGTCCTGTGGGTGCTGGTTCATAAATGTTTTTAGCATCATCTTCAGCGTCCCGTTGAACCTTTCTACCAGCCCGTTGGACTGGGGGTGATACGCTGAGGCCCAGTTGTGCTGGACCCCACATTTCTGCCATAAGGACCGGAGCAGGGCCGACATGAAGTTGGACCCCTGGTCCGTTAAGACCTCCTTGGGGAACCCCACCCGGCTGAAAATTGTCAGCAGCGCATCTGCCACTGTGTCGGCTTCGATAGAGGACAAGGCCACCGCCTCGGGGTAGCGAGTGGCAAAATCCACCACCACCAGGATGTATTTCTTCCCTGACCGGGTCATCTTGCTGAGGGGTCCCACTATGTCCATGGCCACCTTCTGGAAAGGTTCTTCTATGATGGGTAAAAGTCTCAAAGCCACTTTCCCCTTGTCCAGGGCCTTCCCCACCCTCTGGCAGGGGTCACAGGATTGGCAGTACTGTCGGACATGGGTAAAGACCCCAGGCCAGTAAAAGTTCTGTAGCAGCCTCTGCCTGGTGCGTCGGATTCCCTGGTGCCCTGCGAGAGGGATGTCATGGGCCAGGTACAGCAGCTTGTGATGAAACTTCTGGGGAACCACCAGCTGCCTCCTGATCCCCCATGACTCTACTTCCCCTGGGGGAGCCCATTCTCGGTACAGGAACCCCTTCTTCCACAGGAACCTCTCGTTGCAACCTCTCCTCATGGTCTGTACCACACTAAGGTCAGCCCGGTCCCGGTGCTTCCGCAAGGAGGGATCTTTCTGCAACTCAGCCTGGAACTCAGCAGCTGAGACAGGGATGGGGACCGGCTCTCTCTTGCTGGCTGGGTCTGAGGCCGCAGCCTCTCTGCACCGTGCCCCTGGGCGTTCCCCGCTCCCTGGGTTAGGGTCCTGCACTTTGGGTCGAGTACCTTCCCCGTTGTCGGGGTGCAGTGCCCTTTGCCGACTCTGACTACGAGTCACGACCAGGGCACTCTGGGTGTTACTAGGCCAGTCCTCGAGGTCCCCTCCCATTAACACGTCAGTGGGCAAATATCGGTGTACCCCCACATCCTTGGGGCCCTGCTTGGCCCTCCATTTCAGGTGTACCCTTGCCACGGGCACCTTGAATGGGGTCCCGCCCACGCCCATCAGGGTCAGGTAGGTGTCAGGCACCATCCGATCTGAGGCCACCACCTCGGGCCGGGCCAGCGTCACCTCTGCGCCCGTGTCCCAGTACCCAGTGACCTTCCTCCCATCTACCTCCAGGGGAACAATGCACTCCTTCCGGAGGGGCAGCCCCGCGCCCACCCGGTAAACCACAAACCCGGAGCCTGGCGCATCCACAGGTGGTATGTTGCCAGCCCCCCTTTCCTGGGAATGTAGTCCCTCCTCTGATTGGGTTTTTACCCAGTCCACCCTCTGCGGGTTGGGTCTGCTTGGTCTGTCCCTGAGCTTGGGGCACTGGGCCCGTATGTGACCTCGTTGGCCACAGCGATAGCAGCCCATGTCTCGTGGGTCCCCTTGAGTGAGTCGGAGGGACCTGCCGCTGGATGTTCCCCTTTTGGGGGGGTTCTCCATAGGACCCCGCTGGGAGGTCCCATGATGACTCTCTCTCTGCGTTGAGGCAGGCTTGCTCCATAGAGACTCCTCCCTGCCATCCCCTGCCCGACTGTCCACAAATTGGTCGGCCAGCTGGCCTGCGTGCTGTGGGTTCTCCGGCTTCTGGTCCATCAACCACAGCCTCAAGTCGGATGGGCACTGCTCGTACAGGTGCTCCAGTATGAATAGGTCAAGCAGGTCCTCTTTAGTTTGGGCCCCAGCTGTCCACTTGCGGGCATACCCCTGCGCCCGGTTGACCAGTTGTAGGTATGTGACCTCACGGGTTTTACGCTGGCTCCGGAACTTTTTCCGGTACATCTCAGGAGTCAGCCCAAACTCGCGGAGCAGGGCCTGTTTGAACAGTTCGTAGTCCCCTGCCTCCGCCCCTTTCAGTCGGCTGTAAACCTCCACGGCTGTGGAGTCCAGTAAGGGGGTGAGAACTGCGATCCTGTCTGCAGGGTCAACCCTGTGCAGCTCGCAGGCATTCTCAAAGGCCGTCAGGAAGGTATCTATGTCCTCCCCCTCCTTACGCCGGGGCAGCAAGTGCTTATCAAAGCTCTTTGTAGGCTTGGGTCCCCCCTCACTCACCGCAGCCGGGGCCCCACTGCTCGCCAGCCGGACCAACTCCAGCTCATGTTTACGCTGTTTCTCCTTTTCCTCCCGCTCATGTTCACGCTGTTTCGCCTTCTCCTCCAGCTCATGTTCACGCTGTTTCGCCTTCTCCTCCAGCTCATGTTCACGCTGTTTCACCTTCTCCTCCAGCTTTTGCCTCTTTAACTCGAGCTTCTCCCTTTCATATTCCAGCCGCGTCCTCTCCACGGATGCCGAGCGTTGCCGGGAGGATCCCCTGCTGGGGGGTGGGCTTCGCCGGGCAGATCCCCTGCTGGCCGGGGGTGTCACGGTGCCCTCGGTATACACTGGGCTCCTCCCCGCCCTTCCCCTAGGCCTAGGAAGGGGGGGTCTCGGGAAGCCCTCGTCCGCCGGCTGACCACTCCCAGTGGGGACAGACATTGGTGCCTGCGCTGCATCCGCCCGGCTGCTTCCCTCAGAGACAGGGCTCCATTCATTCATGTGGTCTCCCTGCTCCAGCTGGGCAATCAGCTGGTCCTTGCTGAGCCTCCCTGGGTGCAGCCCCCTCTGCTTACACAGCTCCACCAGGTCACACTTGCGCCGCTTGGCATACATCTTCCTGCTGACCACTCACAGGCCGGGGTGCTCGCCGCTCCCCACGGTTTCCAGGGGGACCCCTAGTGCACCAGCCCTTCTTGAGGTCACCACCTCTCTGTCAGGGTCGAGCTGCAGACTCCTCTGCCCCTGGGACCGCTTGCTGCAATCCCCCGGGGGACCCTGTTACTGCAAAGTCCTTCTCACTGGGCACACACTCCCAGGGGTTAACCACCCCTTCCTTTTACTGCTCCCCAGTCACTTACTGCAGAAAGCTCCGTCCATGGGGTGCAGTATATCCCACCTCTGCCACAAGTTGTCACGGAGTGTGGGGGAGTCCGGCCCTGCACCCCTCTTCCTGGGACCCACAGTGACTCTTAGCCAGCCAGTAAAACAGAAGGTTTATTGGACAACAGGAACACAGGTTACAGCAGAGCTTGCAGGCACAGTCAGGACCCCTCCACCGAGTCCTTCTGGGCTTTCAGGGTGCTTGGATCCTAGCTAGGATACCCTGAATTCCGCCCACACAGCCCCAAGCCCAAACTCAAATTGCTTCCCTCCTGCCACTCCCTTCCTTTGTCCCCTTCCCGGGCAAAGGTGTTGACCTTTCCCCTCCCTTACCTAGCTCAGGTTACAGGCCCTGGCATCGTCCATCCCCTAAAGTCCTCCCCTGCTCTCCCGCTCCCCACACAGACAGTCCCTACTGCATCACATTCTCAAACTTCCTTTCAATACAACCCCCTTCTGCTGAAAAACACCTTACTACATGGCCCTGGAAAGAGGGACCAAGCCCCTCCACACTGAGCAGAGGCAGAGGAGACAAAGCCTGAGCCCTGCCCCAGTTGGGGGAGGGCGAAAAGCAGAGCTTGAGGGATTCAGCCCTGGGTGGAGGGACTCAGACTTTTGGTTTCAGCCCCAGGCACCAACAAGTCTAATGCCAGCCCTAGCAACCCCATTAAACAGGGTCACATCTCACATTGGGGTCCTGACATAGTTTGAGAATCACTGCTCTATGCTCAGGGGAGGGAGTTTTCCTGTGGGTGTAGCTGATTCACTTCCCGAAGAGGTGGCAGCTATGTCAGTGGGAGAAGCTATATCGGTGGGTGTGCAAGTTGTGGTGTTTACCACATTTAAGAAGTTTAATAAAACCCCATTTTTAAAACCATCTGTGGTCTGGGAATGGTGAAGGACGTCGGTGAAGCAGGGTTTGTCCTTCAAAGTCCTGGAGATCACAATTCCATGCACCTGTTGTCATGAGGATATAGCTCAGTGGTAGAATGTTTGTTTGCAGCTCATGTGGTCCTCACTTCAAACCCCAGTGTTCTTCTACAACTTTCTTTCTTTTTTTAAAAAAAAAGGAAAACATTTTCATTTCCATTCTCCATTATGTTCAGGAACTGCACTATATGGGGGGCTTGATATGAATGTAAACATTCAACATTTCACTGTCCAAATGCATAAAAACCTAGCGAAGCTGTCCATCAGCTGAAATCAGTTAAAATCCTCTTAGTGTCTAGTTTATGTTTTCATCAATTAAATAAAGGTATCATATGAATGTGCATTTGCAGATCCCTCTTCTCCAGGAGCTATGTTGTGCAGAAGAACAAGAACCACATCCAGTTGGGGTTCAGGATTCTGATGAGCAAAGAGCCAACAAATGTTCTGAGGGCTGGAGAAAAATGCCTTCTAGTGAGCTATTGAAAGAGCTCAACCTGTTTAGCTTATCAAAAGAAGATTGAAAGGTGACTTCATTGAAGTGTTGAAGGGCCTTAATGGAGAGAAAAGATTGGGTATGAAAGGGCTCTTTAGTCTAGCAGAGAAAGTCATAACAAGACCCAATGGCTGGAAGGTGAAAAGAGACAAATTCATATTACAAATAAGACACAAATATGCAACAGCGAGGATGATTCACCACAGGAACAAGCTACCAAGGAAAGTGTTGGATTTGCCATCTCCTGATGTCATTTAATGAAAACTAGATGCCTTTGTGGAATGTGTTTGCCCCAAAAGTAGCTATTGTGTCATACAGGAGGCCTGCGCTATTCAGGGGGTCAGATTAGATGCTCTAATGGTCTCTTCTGGCCATAAAGTTGACTAATTTCTGAAAAACTGAGTGTAGTGCTGGGAGAAGCGCCTGATGTATTACTGTCTAGCCGGCTTGCTTCCTGGAACGAATGCTCCTTGAGTGGGGTGATCCACAGGGAGTAGCTCAAACCTCCAAAGTGCCTGGCCAGGGGCAGGACATTATCACAGCAAGGGAGGGGTGTGGCAGTGACATCACAAAGGCCTTTTGCAGGACCTCACACTATTGGTCAAAGGTGGTGGGGTGGTGGTGACCTCACAGAAAGATGCAACATCAGCCAGGTAGGACATGGGCGAAGGGCCGGGGAAACCTCAGAGACCTCTGCGGCTTTGCTTCAGCAAGTCTCCTTCTCCAGGTCTCTCTTTGAGGACTGAGAGAGTATTCAGGTTCATGGACGTGAGCACCAGGAGGAACCTCTTTTATGTTTTCTCCTTCCCTTTTTGTGATTTTACTAGAAAACAGATGTCCCTGTTTAGAAGGTAAGAGCCTCCTGGAGGTTTGAAACCTGTTCAGTCTGATCTCTCTGTTGATAGTTGAAATCTAGGCATGGAAAATACACGTTTAAGGGTGCAGAATTTTATTCTGCACCTGGGATTTTGTCCTTTAGAATCACTGGGACATTAGGTTTGTCCTTTTTTTTCACCTTTTCCTCCATCCCTCCCTCCCTCCTTTCTCTTTGTCTCTTTCTTCTTTTGTCCTTTCACCTGTTCCCCTCCCAACATCATGAGCGGTGTGTGTGTGTGTGTGTGTGTGTGTGTTGCGGGGGAGTGCTCGGCAGCACACACTGTGGGAGGTCCACCCAGAAATGTGGAGCTGAAATAGTGCTCGGGCAGTGATCCCCACTGGTGACTTGGGCCATCCTTTGGGCTCTCTGGTGAAAACCCTCGGCCTCCTGTTCTCAGTCTCTACCCTGATTGGCTGAGCAGGGGGTTATTGACAGGGAGGAGACTCAGGTCCTTGTTGCTCTCTTTGAAGACCAAGGAAATAAGTCAGAACCAGTTATATGTTTGATGAATTCTGCTGCTTCAGTGCATTAATAGTCTCTGAATAGTTCATGATTCTCTCTAACATTGCAGTTCTCCTACAATACTTACTGAATAATTACTGTGCAGTGTTGGTCTGCAGCTCATTTGAGAACACTTTACTAAAGTCAGTCAATGTTTGAAATTCAAGATCTGATGGTTAGTTTGAAAATCAGGGCTCTTGGGTCCTATTCCCAACTCTGCCACTGGCTGGCTGTGTGACCTAAGACAAGTCAATTCTCCTTTCTCAGCCTTAGCTTCTCCCTCTTTCAAGTACGGATAATAAGGATCCGCTTCTACCTACCTCTCGGTGGGTGGAGGATGGGGATCCATTGGAGAGTGTCACTAAGGGTAGTGCACAATATGAGGTGTCCTATTATCTTTGCTCAGAGCAAATTATGACATAATAGACTAGCAGAAATAGTCTCTTTTATTTGTATTATTTTTTATTTTGAAATTGTTAAGAGCAGCAACTACTTAGCTCAGAGTGAAGCATCTTATCTCATGTTTGTAATCTAAGTGTCTCCTCTTTGTGTGCAATGAGGCAATTTAACACACTCTGACAAACAGGAGATGCTTTTGTTTTGCAACAAAATATTTTTGCAAAGAACTTTCATCCCATTTATTTTGATTTTGAGAAAGAAAGTGGTTTAGTCTGAATGGAATTTTCTGATAGAAATGGTTTCAATTAAATTTCTCCACCATCTCAATTCCTGAGCTCTATCCCTGCCTCTGGGGAATGGAGGTTTCCTGGTTGTTAGAACAGGAGTCAGGACCGGTGGCTTCTCTTTCTGGCTCTGCCACCGCCTTGCTGTGTAGGCCCTTGGGTAGGTCACTTCCCTTCTCTGGACCTCAGGCTCCTCCCCATCTGTCCAATGGGAACAGGGACAGTTCTCGAACTCTGGGCAGTCCTTAGCCTGGGTGATATAAGGGGCGTTCAAACCCTCTGTGAAGGAGAAAGGGGAGTTTCCCGGTGTTTAGCACCAAGGAATTCTGAAGTTTGCTAAAATGTCTAGTCTGTGGAAACAAGAAATGGTTGGGGCAAAACTTTTTAACCACTTCCTTTTTTAAAGCCCATTCATGGATGTGTGTCCCTGTCTCTCAGGTACCTGGGGTTCTTTGCCAGGAGGAGAGAAGAGGTTCCCGCCTCTGTTTTTGTGGCCTTAACAAACCAGGTGTTGTGCTCCAGTTCTCGTCTGAGATCCCTGAAGAAGAACATCTTCCCACCCTTCAACAAGACAGGACCTGTCTTTAAAAGGGAACAAAGAGAACTCTGAGACTTACCAGATCGCCTCACTTCCATAGCTGGAGAGATACTGGAGTACATTCTTAAACTATCAGTTTGTCAGCAGCACCAACAGGATAGTTTGGTTCTTAGGACTAGTGAGCATGGATTTGTCAAGAACAAATCATTCCAAACCAATCCTCTTTCCTTCTTCGGCAGGGTTCCGGGCCTAGTGAAGGTATGTAGACAGTAGATGGGATCTAGCTCTGTGTTACTAAGGCTTTTGACACAGTCCCGTAGGACAGTCTCACAAGCAAACCAGGGAAATGTGGTCTAGATGCAATCAGTGTGATGTGGGTGCAGAGCTGGTTGAAAGCCCAGACTCCAAGAGCCCTTCTCCATATCTGGCTGTCCAACAGAGAGGATGTACCTGTTGGGTCTGGCAGGGATCAGTCCGGAGTCTGGAACTATTCAATATTTTCATTACTGATTTGGAAAATGGAATGGAGAGCATGCTTCTAAAATTTGCAAATGACACCAAGCACTTTGGATCACAGGACTGGAATTCAAAATGCCCTTAACAAACTGGAGAATTGGTCTTCTTGAGCCAAACTCCATGGCTGGGCCCCTCTCTCTAGACTGGGATGAAGTGCAACCCCAGAGCCAAACACTCCTCCTCCTGGGCAGTGCGCTCCGTCCTTGAATGGTCAGATGCTGATTAGCACTGTCAGAGCAGCTTTGTCTGGGAGATTCCCAGCACTTTTCAATAGCGGGAAAGAATGAAATCCCATCAATGGAACTCAGGAGTCCTGACTCCCAGTCCCCTGGTCCAGTGTCTCCAGCGGAGCACACTCCCTGTCATAGGCAGGGGGAGCGGCCATGAGGGCCTGCTTGTAATTGCCAGCTGTGGGAGGGAGTGTGCAGCAGTGGTTAGCAAAGGGGCCTGGAAAGAAGGACTGCTGGGTCCCATCTATACTTCTGACACTTGGTGTGACCCTGAGTCAGTAGCTTCCCCTCCCCAGGTTTGTTTCTCATCAGTAGGGTTGGGGTTGCAGTTCTGACAGCCCAGGGGGGTTGGGAGGCTCCAGGAAGGTGTGTAAAGTGCTGGGATTTCAGGATCCTGGAGGCGCTGTCACCCCTGCACTAGGGTGATGTTCTGCACCCCCTGCTGCTGGCCAAGTTTCTCCTTTCCCTGGCAATAAGACAGACTCTTGTTTTCACAGCCAGCTGATCGCCCAGTGTCATCACCCTGCCTGCTGGCTGGGCAGGGTAACTCCTCAGGTCACCACCCTCCTCACCAGCCTGTCTTGGGCTTGGAGAGTGAGGAGAAGGGCGAGGGATGACATTGAACATCCCCCATCCATCGCTTCATCACCAGAGCAAGTGAGTGGCATTAGGGCTCCATGGTGGCATCCCCTGTCTGTCTGGGGAGAGGCAGAAAGAGGGGGAGAGAATCTCTCCCAAAGGACATTTGTTTTGCAAACAGCCCCCAGAAGCCCCTCACTCTCAGACTGGGGAGGGGCTTCTCCAGAGCCATCTCCAGCGTGTTTGGCAAGGTCCCAGCAATGGGGCTCCCAGCCCTTCCCTTGTGGGAGACTGTTCCCCAGGCTGAGAGTCTCTGAGCTGGGCCGGACCCGGGGAGCTGCTGAGCATGGAAATCAATGGGAAACGAAGGGGCCCTGGCCTTGCTATGTCTAGGGACTTTGAAGTGGGGAATGGTTTCCCAGGAGAAGTCTGAACTCCTGAGTTCTGTTCCTTCTCTAGCCTGGGTGGGGAATGGGTGGGAGGAAGTGTGAGTGTGTCCTGGGCTGGCAGGAGGGAGCTGCTTGTCCAAAGTGACCAGTGGTCTTTGTGACTGACCCCAGTGCTCGAAAAGGACGAGACTCCCCGGTTCTTGCAGCCCCAGGGATGACGAGGGGGAAGGTTGAGGGGGAGCAGATCATGCAATGAACTCCTGCCAGTGTGTGTAGCTTGCACTCCCTGCTCCCCCGTGGGGGGAGGAGGAGCTGCTCTGGCTGGGGCAGGAATGGGGAGAGACCAAACAAGTTGGTTAGTGAGAGGCTGCCTTGACCCCAGACTCACATCTGCTCCCCGCTCGGTTCCAGGATGGCCAGGCTCCTGAGGATGTTCAGGAAGAAGGCTCTGCAAACGGCTCCAGAGCCTGTGGAAAGCAGCTGCCATCTTCCCCAGGAGCCGAGCGGCCCAATCCTCCCCAATGGCGGGGAAGGAGCTCGCGGCCAGGCCAGGAGGCGGAAGTGCCCAGCCTTCTGGAAGAGGAAACCTGCTCCCGGTGCAGGCGCCGAGGTGGGAGAGGCACCGTCAAGGCCAAAATGGAGCTGGGCCAGGATGCAGCTGGGCAAGCAGGACCCAGCCCTGGTGCAGAACCGGGCAGGGTGGTTCCGAGGCTTGTTGTGTGGGCAGCAGCAGCCCCAGGAGCCCAGCCCCGATTTCCAGCAGGAGGCATCGCCCTGCCCGGTCAGTGGAGACCTTCCAGCCTTCCCAGGGCAGGAGGTGGAGGATCCCTCTCCCAGCCCCTGCAGCTCGGCCCGCTTCCTGTGGGACAACAGCAGCACCTGGAACTTGGACAGCAGCGAGGCCGACAGACGCTTCTGCTTTATTCCAGGTGAGGAGCCTGGCTGGGCTCGGAGAGGTAAGGAAGGGGCTGTGAACACTCCGGGCCCAGGCCCTCGAGCAGTGCTATAGGGGTGGGTCCCCAGCTCAGGTGTCTGGCCTGAGCCACTGAACCCCACTGACACCAGATGCTGCCACTTTATTCCTTGATGCCCCCTTGGGTTGGGGGGGAGTGTGGGAGGCACCTCCCAGGGAATCCAGGATTGTGGGTGGAGGGGTCTCTTTGCTATGGATTCCTGAAGGTCTTGGGGGCTGATGACACTGAGGCTACTTGGAATCAAATACATTTGAGATACAAGTACATAGCCCATATTCATAACTTCAAATACAAAAATGGAACGCACAGCCAGCCAAATTATAACCAGCAAATCATAACCTTGTCATAGACACCTCACACGACAACCTTTGCACAATATTTGCTGCACATATATAACAGTGGTGGCAACAATGATCCCTACGGTCCCAGTTCATATTAATAACGTCACAGAAGGCTATAGAGAAGTGGGAGAGAGGTGTCTTCCAGCCGGCGTGTCTCATCCATTTCCCCCTTGCCGCTTGGGCCGAGGTGGGAAGGGAGCGAAACATCCCCGGCTGAAGATTTTGCGCTCCACCTTGAAGATTAAGCCCAACCCCCCGGCATGGCTAGGTCAGGGGAAGATGATCTCAACTAGCTCAGTTGGTAGCACATCAAGCTCTTAATCTGAGAATCCAGGGTTCAAGCCTCTGTCTGGGCACCCAGTTTTTAATTGCCTTGTGTGCCAGGAGCCAAATGATTCCTGGTGCTTCTCTGCCAGCCACATGCAGATTCCCAGAATCCATGGCCATTTCCTGGAAAGATTCCTTTCCTCAGGAATCAGGAGAGAGGCAACATCCACATTACCAGAGGACCTCCTGCAGGCATGCTGCTGAAGGCAGCCTGACTGCCACCCTCACAGTGACTGGCAGGCCGTTCCCTGCAGCTTGCTGTCCCAGGCATGCACTTGCTGCGCTGGTGCCTGGAGCTGTCCCTGTCCCTGACCCAGGGCAGAGGACATTGGAAGCTGAACGTCCAGAGCTTGCAAGATAAAGAAGCAGGGGGGTGAGGCCTGGCGGTGTTGGCAGAACAGAAAAGCATCAGAGGGTTCTATGGCAACCAGAGGGATTGACAGAAGTCGGGGAGGGAGGAGTTGGCGGCTTTGTTCCAGCGGTCAGGCAAACACGGCAATATCAAAGAAACGAATGGTGCCAAGTCCTGCAGGGTTGCCTGTGGGATTTCCACAAGAGCATCCAGGCTGGGGAGCCAGTGATCCTGTGACTGTACAACCGGATCAAGTGACAGCTGCCCGAGTTCCATGAGATGAGGCTGCAGCTGGCCGATATGAGCGGGAGCACTGAGTGAAGGGAGGGGCGTCCTCCTCTGACATTTTTGCAGCCTGCAGGGAATGGAGACCAAGCAGGGGGATGTGGGGACTCAAGGCAGGACCCGCGGATCCCATAGTGCAGGACAACAGTCGCTGGAGGAGGAGAGAGAGTCCTGCGAGAGGAAGCTGCTGGTGGGAAGCAATAAGTGCAGAGTGCAAACCAGTCAGCCGAGAGACACAGGGGTCTAGAAAACAAAATGGGAGCAGGTTCCGTGGTGTAATGGGCAGCACTCAGGACTTTGAATCCTGGAATCTGAGTTCAAATCTCAGTGGGATCTCCTGCAGATATTGTAGTTTGCTGCAGAGTCTTGGAGCTCAATGTGTATAGTTACTTTCTACCTGGGTAAACTTCAGCAAGGTTTTTTTCTCCTCCTCATGGGTCACTGATGCCCACTGGAGATAGGTCTTTGGTCCAGCTGGCCGCTGTAGGGTGGGGTCCTAGAACTTAACAGTCTGGCTAGAGATTCCTGAGGGTTGACCTGATGGTTTGGTTTCTTGCTGCTTCGTCTGATGTCCACAACTTTGGTCCCTGTAGCTGCAGCTCTTCCTCTTGCCCACATGGCATTTAAAGGAAGGAGTGCCAGGGCCAGGCTTCCCAGGCTGGAGCCCAGCACACCTCTCCTCCTCTGGGCACCTAGAGCAGAGGCGGTTGGCGCTGACAGCTCCAAGGGAAGGCTTAAAAGCCACACAACAACCGAGGATAGGGCAAGAGGAGGGCAGGACCATGCCTATGTGTGGCCTTCAGACAGGCACAAAAACATTCAGCCAGCCTGCTCCCTGCCATGCCAAACACCCACTGAAGGCCACCCACAGACCAGCATGCGTGGCAGCTGCTGATGCTCTGTGGCCGTTATCGAAGAGGGTAGGAAAGCAGGGCCAGCCCCCCTGGTGGGGCCTCTTACCATTCCCACTCAAGGTGCTCACTTTTGCCATGGGGCAGGAGATTTTACCCCAAGAGGCTTTTCTCCAGCTGGCGAGAAGCAGAGAAACACCCAGGCTCCATGTAGCAAACCACCTCAAACACAGAGACTGGCGCACATTTGGAAGAGGGAAACTGCTCTACACACTAGCCCTGGGCAGCCACCCATTTTCTTTGGCAAGTCAGGAAGGGCAAAGGCTACACTGGAAGCACCTGGGGCTCCTGCCCCAGCCTTTGTGATGCCCATTCCCCCCAACTCCTTCCCAGGGCTCTAGCTGAAGCCAGAGCATTGGCCTGAGCAGCCAAAAAGAGGTTTCAGCCCTGAAGGGAGCAGGACTTTTAGCCCAAAGGTAAAGCTGCACAAGCACAACCACGAAGGGACTCAAACTCACAATCCCCTGATCCCAAATCAGATGCCTTATCCATTAGGCCACGGGGTCACATAAAAAAGGCACTCCAGGCACTTCTTTGGAAAAGGCAAACACTGATGCATCCAACAAAGTGGGGATTCACCCACGAAAGCTCATGCTCCAATATGTCTGTTAGTCTATAAAGTGCCACACGGCTCTTTGCTGCTTTTGCAGACGCTGTGTTTCTCAGGTCAGCTACTGGGGGGGGCCGAGACTCTCTGAGCACAAGAAGTCGAGTTCCCAGTGAGATGTGAGACTTAATTCTCTGGAGCCGGGTGCAGGGCTTTGGCAGGGAGGCTCAGGCATGGGGGACTGTGGTGCAGCAGATGCACCAGCTGTCTAGCTGCGGAGATTTAATCTTACTGAGGAGGAGGAGGAGGAATCCTGCTGATGGGCAGTGTCCAGGACCGGTGCAACCACTAGGCGAACTAGTCAGCTGCCTAGGGTGCCAAGTGGTTGGGGGAACCAAAAGCCACACTCAGATGAGGCAGTGGAGAGGAGGTAAGCTGGGGAGGGGGCTTGGGGGCGTGCGGGGAGAGGGCTTCCCGCAGCAAGTAACAAGGGCGGGGGTGTGCAGAGGAACCGCTTCCTGTCCCAGCTCACCTCTGCTCTGTTTTCTCCCCTGAGCACGCCGCCCACGCTCTAATTCTCCTCCCCTCCTATGCTTGTCGCACTAAACAGCTGATTGGCACCGCAAGCCTGGGAGGCAGGAGAAGTGGAGCAGTGCCGGCGTGCTCAGGGGAGAAGGCAGAGCAGTGGGGAGCTGGGGCTGGGAGATGCTGCAGGAGGGGCAGCCTGGCTCTTCCCCATGGTCCCTGCCCCTGCTCCGCCCCAGTCCCGCCCTCCTGCCCCTGCACTCACTGCATAGTAAATAGAGTGACCCAGCCCCAGCCTGGTCCACTCCCCTGGTTCCCAGCCATGCCGCCAGCAAGTGCTGTGGGGTGGTTCCCCCCTCCCCCCAAACTTGGGAGCCATGGAAGTTCTATGGCCCTGGGTCTCTCATCCCTCCATCCCTCCCCTGCCCCCAATATCCCTCCTGGGCTCTGTGGGGCTGGGTCTCTCTCTCTGCCCCTGTGCTCCCCACTGCACAGCATGTCCTGGGAGAGACTCAGTTTCCCTGGATCAACATTTCACCACTCCACACATGTCTCTTCTGTTCCCCACCTCACTCCACCCCACCTCATTTTCCCTGCACTCCAGGATGGGTCTCTGCCAACCTCCTCTCCTATCCTCCTGACCCCAATATCTCCTGCCCCTATGGGAAACGGGGCTGGGTCTCTCCCTCCCTTCATCCGCTCTCCCAATATCTCCCTGCCCCATGGGTCTATAAGGCTGGGTCTCTCCGTCCCCCATTCTCCCCTCATCCCCTCCCCCAATATCTCCCTGCCCCAGGCTGTGACGTGCTATGATGTGTGCTGGGGCTGTGACGTGCTGGGGCCAGGGCTGGGTTTTGCCACCCCAAGCGGCGGGGAAAAAAATACAACCACGATCGCAATCGGCGGCTGCTCCATTGCGCTGCCTTATTCTTCAGTGGCAATTTGGTGGCAGCTCCTTCCCTCCGAGAGGGACCGAGCTACCTGCTGCCGAATTGCTGCCAAACAGTCGGACGTGCCGTCCCTTCCCCTTGGCCGCCCCAAGCACCTGCTTGCTGAGCTGGTGCCTGGAGCCGGCCTGGCTGGGGCTGTGACGTGCTGTGACCTGCTCACTCCCCAAGGGCAACTCACTCCCTTGAAACCAGCAGGAGAGAAGGTGTCACGTGTCCGTGGGTGGGGTTATGCAGATGAGCAGTGACTGGCTTCAGTACTGGGAGCAGCGAGATGAACTGAAGGAGCCGGGCAGAGAGAATTCTCTGTGTGTGGACAGAATCCGGTGTGAGGAGTTCGTGTGGGGAGTGCCTGCACCAGAGTCACTTCGGGGCAGTGATTGCCACTGAGCTACGTAGTGAGAAAAGGTGTGTGAATGGGGTGTGTTGCCTGGCTGGGAGCAGCTTGTGGTGATAAGAAAAGGGGTGGGAGCAAGAGGTCCTGTCCTAGCAGGGGGTGTATAGCCTGAGAGAGTGTTTTGTGGGTGCAAGTAGGTTTGGGGGCTTTTTGCAATGACAAGGGGCGTCTGCAGCTAGAACCCTCCTAACCCCACTAGTTTTCTCTGTGTTGGGGGGTCAGATTCTGTGATGTCACATTCCCTGGGGGAGAAGTTTGAATCATAACTCCAGAGTGGGAGAACAACTCCCCCGACTCCTGCTCAGTCTCCACTAGGGGGCTGGGCTGGGCTCTCGAGGGAGGGAAGCACAGGGAAAAACAGTCTCCCCTATGGAACCCAGGAGCCCTGGATCCCAGTCCCCCTCCTCTAGACCCCTTCCACTTCCAGAGCCAAGGATAGAACCCAGGGGTCCTGGTGTCCAGCCCCTCCCTGCTCTGACCACTAAACCCCACTGCCCTCCCAGGGTGGTGCAGGGGTCACTGGGTCTGTGTCCCAGCTCTGCTAAGGGCCTTGAGTGATTTTCCCAAAGTGCTTCCTTCTGAATCTAGCCGACGAAGTGGGAATTCACGCACGAAAGCTCATGCTCCAATACGTCTGATGGTCTATAAGGTGCCACAGGACTCTTTGCTGCTTGTAAAGATCCAGCACATCTGCCCTCTCTACCCGGTCACTGCCCACCCTCGTGTGGGGGCACCAGCACTGTGCCGAGTAGTGATGGACAATTGTCCAAGCTGGCCCAGGGGAGACGTGTGTGTCCCTGCTGCCTTCTGCTGAGCCCTGCTCTGTGTGTGTGTGCATCTGTGACACTGTATCAGTGTGTTGCTAGGCTAACCAGTAGGAAATGGCTTTGCAGGATTTTGTATTCTGCAGCAAGTGACACACACACACACAAACACACAAAGGGACTCACACAATCCCAAGAATACTCACATACAACACACCCAGAGGGACATTTTAGTCCAACCCCCAGAGAGAGAAACATTCACACCCCCAGCCACACTCACAATAACCCCTCACACACACCATAACATTCACAGTTGTGCTCAGAGACACAACTGCACGCAGTTCACTCCCACTGCTCCAAATACAAGGACCTCCTGCCCCACACAGCATGTGCCAAGGCCTGTTGAACTCACTGCCACGAGACAGCTACCAATGAGAATGACCCCCTCGTGCTCGATCATCTGCTTGGCCCCCCACTCCCTCTCGGGGCACGCTGTGCGGCATGGCTGGGGATTGTGCAATAGCAGGCTGGGGCCGGGTCACTCCACTTCCTGCAGGAAGTAGGCAACCCCCTGTCACCCACAGAGGCCTGGGACCAGCCCCCCTCTGCTTCCCCACACACAGGCCTGGGGCCTCAGCCTGCTCTGCTCCCCTGGTTCCCAAGTTTGGGGAGAGAGGGGAACTGCCCCACAGCACTCGCCGGCAGCATGGCTGGGAGCCAGAGGAGTGAACCATGCAGTGAGTACAGGGGCGGAGGGGCGGGAGGGCAGGGCTGGGGCGGAGCAGGGGCGGGGGCCATGGCAAAGAGCCAGGCAGCCGCCCCTACAGCAGCTCCCCAACCCAGCTCACCTCCCCCTGCCTTCTCCTCTGAGCACGCTGGTTCCGCTCCACTTCTCCCGCCTCCCAGACTTGCGGTGCTAATCAGCTGTTTAGTGCGGCAAGCCTGGGAGGGGAGGAGAATTAGAGCGGGGGCAGCATGCTCAGGGGAGACGATGGAGCAGAGGTGAGCCGGGACAGGGAGCAGTTCCCCTGCATGCCCCCACCCCCATTACTTGCTGCGGACAGCCCTCTCCCCACACACCCCCCAGCTAACCTCCACTCCTACCCTGCCTCTTCCCCCAAAACCCCTCCTCCCGCTCACTGCTCTCGGCCCCCTCCCCACCCTTACTCACTCTTACGGTCATTACAAAGTGGCAAGGCAGAGCCCTCCCATTTTTAAAAGTCCTGGGGTGTTGTTCACCCCCTTTCAGGCACCCCTGGGTCTCAGCACTTCACACAGCTCTCCCTGATTTCAGCTGTTAGTGAGGGAGCCTCACTGCTAGCGCAGACTGGGCAGTTTGTTGGATGAGAGACGCTGTCCCAAAGCAGGACGAATGCTCAGACCTGGTGATCAGTGATTTCAGATCTGTTGGTCTGCAGCAAGACTCTACAGTGAGTCTCAGTCAGCTCTGTTATTACACAGGGACGAACAAAAGGGTCAAATGGTGCCTGGAATCCTTAAGAAGAATCCACCCCACCAAGTACAACACTTGTTGATACCAGCTCCTAACCCCACTGAGAATGTTTTGGGGTCACTCCTTGCCTTTATCAACATAGGGGACTCAGAGACTAGGAATTAACAGGTGCTCCAGTGGCACAATTGATTAGCACACAATACTTATAGGGCATTGCTGAGGTTGTGAGTGCAAACCTCCCCTGGATCACTGGTTTTCATTAGCCAAATGGCTTCACCCCCTCATTTGGCCCTATGGAATGTAGAATTCTAGCCCTGGGGACATTGAAGCAACGTAAGAATCAAAAATACTCCTTCACTTATTACCTCTTCTCCAGAGTGCAGGTCAGAATCTACAATCCTTTCTCCCCCACTAGCCCCTGTGCCAGGATCCCTCAAGCAGAGCCTGGAGTCCTGCGCATCCTTGACCCCTGAGCCTGGAGGGAGAGGAGCAAGGAGCCATTGTTAGAGGACTTTCCCTTCCCCTGCCCGCTTCCCTGGCTCTTGTCACACAGACAGCAAGCAGCAAAAGACCAGAAGTCCGAAGCGCAGACAGAAGGATGTTTACTGGGGTTAGTTTCCAAGCAAGCAGATTCCAACGCCCTTCACACCAGTCAGGCTGATCTCTATACACGGACAGAGTCCGTTCCCCAGTGTTTCCTACCCAGCTCTGACACCACAGAGCGTTTACCCCACATCCCTACAGACAAATCTTTCCTGGGTGTCCGGCTGGTGAGTCTTGCCCACATGCTCAGGGTTTAGCTGATCACCATATTTGGGGTCAGGAAGGAATTTTCCTCCAGGGAAGATTGGCAGAGACCCTGGGGAGTTTTCACCTTTCTCTGCAGCGTCGGGCACGGGTCACTTGCTGGAGGATTCTCTGCACCTTGAAGTCTTTAAACAATGAGTTGAGGACTTCAGTAGCTCAGACATATGTCAGGGGTTTGTTACAGGAGTGGGTGGGTGAGAGTCTGTGGCCTGCGTTGTGCAGGAGGTCGGACTAGACGATCTTAATGGTCCCTTCTGACCTTAAAGTCTATGAGTCTATGAGCTCTGACACTGCAGAGTGTTTACCTCACGTCCCCCTTCCCAGCTCCGACAGTCCAGAGCCTTGCCTGTGTCCCTGTTCCCCGTTCCCTATTCCCATCCCCCCGTTAGCAAGCATGATTCCAATTTCCCCGCCCACTGCCTGTTTGACCCCAGTTTATACAGTAATATTCTCAGCGAGACCTTAACCAATCATTTTACTGAAATGTAATTAACCAGTTCTAACCTATTGTAACAGAATTCTCTAACCAATTACATCTTAGTCCCCTAATTAACTTACACCCAGTAAAATTAATTCTGCAGCAGTCAGAAAGAATTAGATTACCAGACAGATTGACAACAGAAAAGCGGGGGCCATAAAGATAAACTCTACAGAAATGACGGTTTCACAACCACAACCATTGAGAAGAGATTTCTTGCCAGACCGGATGCTCCCTTAAGATCTGTTTCTTTATCTGGTGGTGATGGACACTATTGGGACAGGATCATCTTCCTAACAGCCCAACCCCACCTTAGTTCAGTGTGACGGGTTTGGGAGGTGAGGATGTGACCGTTCACTTCCCAGTGTATGGCTGCCCCTGCTGCTTAGCCAAAGGCCTTAGCCTACTGTCAAGGTTTTTTCCCCACTCTGAACTTTAGGGTACAGATGTGGGGGACCTGAATGGACCCTTCTAAGCTTAATTACTAGCTTAGATATGGTAACACTGCCACCATCCAGAAGTTAGTGGCTGGATCACTCCCTGTCCCCCCAAAACATTTCCCTCCCTGGGCAGCCTTGAGAGGTGTCACCAATTCCCTGGTGATCACAGATCCAAACCCCTTGGATCTTAAAACAAGGAGAAATTAACCATCCCCACTCCTTTTCCCCTACCAATCCCTGGTGAGTCCAGACCCAATCCCCTTGGATCTTAAAACAAGGAAAAATCAATCAGGTTCTTAAAAGAAAAAACTTTTAATTAAACAAAGAAAGATAAAAATCATCTCTGTAAAATCAGGATGGAAAATACTTTTCAGATTTATATAGCCCAGAGGAAACCCCTCTAGCCTTAGGTTCAAAGTTACAGCAAGCAGAGGTAAAATCCTCTCAGCAAACAAGGATCATTTACAAGTTGAGAAAACAAAAATAAGACTAACATGCCTTGCCTGGCTAATTACTTACAAGTTTGAAACATGAGAGACTGATTCAGAAAGATTTGGAGAGCCTGGATGGACGTCTGGTCCCTCTTAGTCCCAAGAGCGAACAACCCCCAAAACAAAGAGCACAAACAAAGACTTCCCTCCACCAAGATTTGAAAGTATCTGTCCCCCATTGGTCCTCTGGGCAGGTGTCAGCCAGTTTTATGGAGCTTCTTAATCCTTTACAGGTAAAAGAGACATTAACCCTTAACTATCTGTTTATGACACCTACGAACAAGGGCTCAGACTCTCCTAGGGAGAGAATGCCCAGACAGGCAGACTGGGACTTTGGTTCTTTGTTTTATACCCCTGTCACTAGCTGAGTGATAAAAATACACCTAAGTTCTTAAAGTCTAGGACTGTACAAGCAGCCTGAATAGCTCTATTCTAACAGCCATCGGTCCCTGTGGAAAAGTCTATTCAGGGTTGTCCCTAGACATTTTGGTGCCCTACACAACACCCCATCCCCCAGTCCGAGCTGGCAGAGCGGAGCAGGCTAGGGCCAGGTCACTCCATTTCCGGCCGCCCGGTAATTGCAGGGCAGGCCAGACCCCACACTCACGGGGCAGTGGGAAGTGGAGTGATCCAGCCCCAGCCTGCTGCACTCTGCTCCCAGCCTTGGAATTTGGGCGGTGGGGGGAAACGCCCCCCAGCACTCACCAGCGCCGCAGCAGGGAGCTGGTGGAGCAGAGCAGGCTGGGGCCAGGTCGTTCCACTTCCCGGCGCCCGGCGAGTGCAGGATGAGACTGATCCCTCCTCCAGTCCACCGGGATGCAGCTAAGGGGAAGGGGAGGAGTGGGAGGGAGGGTAATGGAGTGGAGCAGGGGTGGGGAGAGGCAGCATGGGGGCAGAGCAGGAGTGGGGGCTTTGGGGAAGAGGCGGAGCAGGGGCAGCATTCCTGGCCGTCTCAGCCAGCTGGGGGATCGGGCTGGCCGCCGGAGCAGTACGCAGCTGCGTAGGGCACCAGGAAAAATGGGGCAACTTGGTGTCTCCACATCCTTTCACCAGGCAATGTCCCTGTAGTGTGTGCTGTCTTCATAGGTCCTTTTGCAGTCTTTCTCACCCTCCTGTTTTGAGTCTCCTGTGTCCCTGCTTTCAAGCAGAGACTAACTCTGGCTGTTCAGGAGAGGGGAGGACCATGCCTATGTGTGGCCAGCAGACAGCGACAAAGACCCCTAACCAGCCTGCTCCCTGCCATGCCAAACACCCACTGAAGGCCACCGGCAGACCAGCAGGCGAGGCGGCTGCTGATGCTCTGTGGCCAACATCAGAAGAAGGTAGGAAAGCAGGGCCAGCCCCCCGGTGTGGCCTCTGTCTGTTCCCACTCACAGTGCTCAGTTTTGCAGTGGGGCAGGAGATTTTACCCCAAAAGACTTTTCCCCAGCTGGCGAGAAGCAGAGAAACACCCAGGCTCCCAAGGTGCTATTTACCAAGCCCCCTCAAGTACAGGGACAGGGGCATATTTGGAAGAGGGAAACTGCTCTACACGCCAGCCCAGGCAGCTGCCCAGACTCTTTGGCAAGTCAGGAACAGCAAAGGATAGACTGGAAGTACTTGGGGCTCATGTCCCAGCCTTTGGGATGTCCAACACCCGACTCCTTCCCGGGGCTCTAGCTGAAGCCAGAGCATTGGCCTGAGCGACCAAGAGATTCCAGCCCTGAAGGAAGCAGGACTTTCAGCACAATAGTAAAACTGCACCAGCACAACCATGAAGGGACTTGAACTCTCAATCACCTAATCCAAAGTCATATGCTTTATCCATTAGGCCACGTGGTGACATAAGAAAAACCTCTTCAAGTACTTCTTTAGAGAAGACGGACACTGTGTATCTCAGACTTAGGTCATCTACTGACAGGGGCCAAGACACTCTGGGCACAAGAAGTCGAGTTCCCAGTGAGATGTGAGACTTAATTCTATGGAACCAGGTGCAGGACTTTGGCAGGGAGGCTCAGGCATGGGGGATTGAGGTGCAGCAGATGGACCGGCTGTCTAGGTGCAGAGATTTAGTCGCACCGAGGCACAGGAGGGAGGAGAAGGAGGAATCCTGCTGATGGTCAGTGGCTGTGCAGAAAAAAGGGTGTTGATTCCTACATCCAAAATGGGCTGGTTGGCTTGACCCTCCTCCCCTCTGCAGAGCATGGTGGGGACTGCAGCTCACCCCTTGTGGGGCAGGAGGGCACAGGTGCAGGGCGCTGGGCTCTGATGCACCTGGAAGTCAGATCCGTTGGGGTGGGGTGGGGCATTGCAGGGCAGGGCAAGGCAGGGCAGGGCCTGTGGTTTACGTTCTGCGTTGCCTGGTGCTGGGCCATTGCACAATCCCCAGCCATGCCGCACAGCGCCCCGCAAGAGGCAGGGGGGCAAGCAGATGATCCTGCACAAGGGGCGAGAGGAAATGTGGTTGGGGAGAGGAAAGGCCTTGGGTTGCACTGTGGGAGTGCAGATCAGGGGTGACACCTCAGAAACCTGCAGCAAAGGGATGGACAGGTGGGCTGCGTGGATAGAAAAGGCAGCGAGCCTAAAAGGGGAGTGGGGTCTAATGGTCAGAGCAGGTGGGGTTTGGGCTCTATCCCTGGCTCTGGGAGCAGAGGTGGGTCTAGAGGTGAGAGCAGGGGGACTGGGAGCCAGGACTCCTGGGTTCCATAGTGGCGGCTGTTTTTTCCTGTGTCTCCCTCCCTAGAGGTCCCAGCCCAGCCCCCTAGTGGAATCTGACTGGGGGAGGGGGTTGCCCTGCCACTCCAGATTCGTGATTCGAACCCCTCTCCCCACGGGCTCTGACATCACAGAATGTCCCCCCAAGTCAGAAAGTAGGAGCCCCTCCCCGCATGCAGAGGAAGCTAGTGAGATTCTAGGGGGTCTCTGGCAGAGGTGACAGCACCCACCAGACACCCACTCATGGTTGCAAGGAGAACCTCCTGTACAGCCCCCTGCTACGAGGGACCGGGGGCGCCCAGCCAGGGTCAGGAGATGTGCTCCCCCTGAGCCCCTCCCCCGTTACTCCAGGATCTGAGCATCTTCCTAATTCGCAGGGTAATTCTCCTCCCAGGCTCGTGCGAGGGTGGGAAGCGCCACCGGCCCCATTTCCAAGACGGGAGAACTGCGGCCCAGAGAGGCTGAGTGATGTGCCCAAGGATACCCAGGATGTCTGTGGCAGAGCAAAGCATGTTTCTGCCTCCTCACTCCCAGGTCTGGCCTGCTCCTGGGTCACTGGATGGTGTGGGGGGGTCCTCGGGGCAAGGGGCAGTACAAGTGGGGGCCTCAGGGGAAGGGGCAGTGCAGGAGCGGGGTCCCAGGAGAAGGAGCAGTGGGAAGGCAGGGTCTCAGGTGAATGGGTCGTGCAGGGGCAGGGTCCCAGGAGAAGGAGCAGTGGGAAGGCGGGGTCTCGGGGCAATGTGAGGGCGGGGTCTCAGGTGAATGGGTGGTGCAGGGGGGTCTCGGGGCAATGTGAGGGCGGGGAATCCGGTGAATGGGTGGTGCAGGGGCGGGGTTCCAGGAGAAGGAGCAGTGGGAGGGCAGGGTCTCAGGGGAATGTGAGGGCAGGGTCCCAGGGGAATGGTTGGTGTAAGGGTAGGGTCTCAGGTGAATGGGTGGTGCAGGGGCAGGGTCCTAGGAGAAGGAGCAGTGGGAGGGCAGTGTCTCAGAGGAATGTGAGGGGGGGTCCCGGTGAATGGGTGGTGTAAGGGTGGGGTCCCAGGTGAATGAGTGGTGCAGGGGCAGGGTCTCGGGGGAATGTGAGGGCAGGGTCCCAGGTGAATGGGTGGTGTAAGGGCGGGGTCTCAGGTGAATGGGCGGTGCAGGGGCATTGAATAGGGAGAATGGGCAGTGTGGCATTGGGGACTTCGGGGAGGAGGCAGTGTGAGGGCAGGGTCTCGGGGCAAAGGGGAAGGGTGTAGACGGGGTCTCAGGCAAAGAGGTGATGTAGGGATGGCGATTCAGGGGAATGGGTGGTGAAGGGGCGGGGACTAGAGGGAAGGGGCCGGGGGGGGGCTGGGACTGGGGGAGGGGCAGTGCAGGGGCGGGGTCTCGGGGGAAGGGGCTATGCAGGGGTGAGGTCTCAGGGAAAGGGGCGGGGACTGGGGGTAGAGGTGGTGCAAGGGCAGGACCTCGGGGGAAGGGGCGATGCAGAGATGGGGGTTAGGGGAAGGAGCAGGGCCTCGGGGGAAGGGACGATGCAGAGATGGGGGTTAGGGGAAGGGGCAGGGCCTCGGGGGAAGGGACGATGCAGAGATGGGGGTTAGGGGAAGGGGCAGGACCTCGGGGGAAGGGACGATGGAGAGATGGGGGTTAGGCGAAGGGGCAGAGCCTCGGGGGAAGGGACGATGCAGAGATGGGGGTTAGGGGAAGGGGCAGGGCCTCGGGGGGAGGGACGATGCAGAGATGGGGGTTAGGGGAAGGGGCAGGACCTCGGGGGAAGGGACGATGCGGGGGAAGGGATTAGAGGGAACAGGTGGTGCAGGGGCAGGGTTTTAGGACAATGTGAGCACAGGGTCACGGGTGAATGGGTGGTGTAGAGGCGGGATCTCAGGGGGAAGGGGCGGTGCAGGGGCAGGGACTTGGGGCAACGTGAGCACAGGGCCTCGGGTGAATGGGTGGTGCAGGGGCAGGGTCTCAGGGCAATGTGAGGGCGGGGTCCCGGGTGAATGGGTGGTGTAGGGGCAAGGTCTCAGGGGGAAGGGGCAGTGCAGGGTCAGGCTCTCGGGGGAAAGGGAAGCTCAAGGGCAGTGTCAGGGACTCTACCCCAGACGGCAAAGTTCGTTGTCTGACCGCGAGAGAGACAGGCAACACCAGCAAGGTCCGATCAAAAGCTTTTTATTGACAAGTGCACGCATCAATAGAGAGCAGCTCGTCTCCAGAGAGAACCAGCCTGCTCTTTACATCTTAGTATAAGCCTATATAGACAGTTCCGTTGCGTCATAAATTATTCACTGGAGCAACCCACCCCCTTCTTCTAACAACTAGAAACTAGACACCTTTAGTATACATGCATGCCTAAAGTTAGAAATGTAGGGGAGTTAAAAACAAACAAAGAACAAAACCAGGGAGTGAAAACAAGGAGGCTGGGAAACTAGGACTCTTATCAGTTCTTCGAAGGAGCTGCCCAAACACAGCATATCTGGTACTATGCCAGGAATGCAGCTTCTCTCTTATCTCACTTTTTCCCAGCGCTTGTGAGACATGCTGCTGCTTCTCAGTGTTTTCCACTCCGGGGATTACCCACAAACCTCTGTTAGCCTGACTTTGGTCAGGTTGGCATACCTGGTTTTGTCTGCTATATCTTTATTCAGGCCTAACAGCAGGAACTCTGGAGAAGGGGCAATGTGAGGGCGGGGGTGGGACCTTGGGGAAAGGGTGCAGGGGAGGGGTGTATTGGGGAGGCACAATGCAGGAGTGTGGATTTGGGGGAAGGGGCAGAGTGAGGGTGGCGTATTGGGGAAAAGGGGCAATGCGAAGACGGAGCCTTGGAGGAAGGGGCAGGGGCAGGGCTTTGGGGAATGGGGCAGGGATTAGGGGAACAGGTGACGTGAGGCCAGGACGTCAGGGGTAGGGGCAGTGTGGGGGCAGGACTCCAGGAGGAAGGGGCAAGGGCAGGGCTTTGGGGGGAGGGCAGAGCTTGGGGAATACGGAGGATTAAGTCCGTTCAGTGGCAGGTTTGTCTGCGGGTGACACTGGCTCTGCAAGGGGGTTAAAGCCGGGCTCACCCGAGGGAGGAGGACGGGGCTGGGTGGCCGGGCACAGCGGGAGTTCGGGGAGTGACAAGGAGCCGGTTCCAAGGCTCATCGGACACACCAGAAACCAGCTCACACCCAGACGGAGGGTTAAAGCCCCAGCGAACAAGGGGTGCTGGGAACATCCCCGCGGTGCAGACAAATGTAACAAGTCACCGGGCAGAGAGAGACCTGGCACTGACCTGCCCCCTCCCCCCCGGTCCTCGGCTTCCGCCCATGCGCGCCCCCGCCCCGATCAGCTGCTTTGTGCGGGGGGTGAAAAGGGCGAAGCGGCGCGGCACGTTCCCACGCGGAGCAGGTTAATACACTGCACGGGGGGCGGGGCTCTCTGGGGCGCGGGGCGGGGGGCGGAGTTGGAGGGGGTGTCAGGTTGACCCAAGGACCTGCCCTCACCTGGGCTCGAGAGGACGGAAGCGCCCCAGGGCAGGCTGGGAGTTGTGTTCATGGCTCGTCTCAGAGCGGAAGTGACGCACCGTTGCTCAGGCAACGCGCCCCCTCCCGGAGCACACTGGGAAGCGTAGTTTTCCCTCTCACACGCGGCCTGTATTGGAGGAGGGGCCGTTATTCGTCATTTCGTGGCGCCCCTCCCCGCTCCCTCATTGGCGGAGAGAGCGCGGGACAGACTCAGTGGGCGGGGCAAGCCTGGCCGGCTTTAGTGGGGGGGGGGGGCCAATTCGAACAGTCTCGCTGGGTCCCCGGCAGGGAAGACATAAAAACCCCCAGTACAAACCCTGCGGGGCGGTGCTCAGCGGGCGGCGCTCCCAGTCTGCGGCGGGTCCTGCACTCGCTCCCGATCTGCGGCGGCGCTGAGGGACCTGCTGCCGCAGACCCAGAGCCAGCGCAGGACCCGCCGCAGACCCGGAGCGCCGCCTGCTGAGCCAACATTAAACAGGCGCCTCCAGCCAGGGCAGAGATTCGCACTGCGTGGCCGGGATTGGGGGTTGGTCTAACGCCAGCCCTGGGGGGAGGCCTGGTTCCTGGCCCCGAGGCTTCGCTGCCCCCTTGCGCCACGGGGGCAGCCGGGGGCGGGGAGGGGCCGGGCCGAGGAGCACAGAGGCGGGACGGGGAGAGGCGGCTCCACACTGGGGTACCAGGGTCTCAGACACCCAGTTCCAGGCGCCAGGCCCAGCCCCTGCCCCGGGAGCAGCCCCGGGCCCGTGGGAGCCAGGCTGCGGGGGGCACAGGGCAGAGGCAGTGCAGAGTGAAAGGGCTTCACCCCGCCCCCCCCAGCAGGGCCTGGAGGGCAGCGGAGGGGGCGGTAAGCTGCCTGGGAGCAGCCCCACAAGCGGCAGCCTGGGGCTGCAGGGCCTTCAACCTCCCCCAACCTGCCCCCCAGTGTCCCTCCCATCCGCTGTGACTCTCCTGCCAGCACCGCCCCCTCCTCTCCTTCTGTAGGGCCCCAGCAGCCCCTTCAAGCCTCCCCAACCAGCTCCCCAGTTTCCCCTCATCTGTTGTGACCCTCTCGCCAGCCCAACCCCCATCTGTGGGGATCCCTCAGCCCCCAGCATCCCATCCCCCATCGTGTACACTCCACCTGGCCTTTCCCTTCGCTCCGACCTCCTCCTCCCCCTCCATCCTCAGCACCCCGACACTGACCTCCTCCTCTCTCCCCACCCCTGACATCCTCCTTCCCGTTCTCAGCACCGCACCACCCCTTCCTCCTCCTCCCCCCCAACCCCGTCCTCAGCACCCCACCCCTAATTGCCTCCAACCCATTTTTCATTGCTGGAACCCACTTTCCCATCCCCCCACTCCCTCAGTCCATCCCCAGGGTGTGAGGTTCCTCATCTTCAATCTCTGCTACACCCAAATCTGCCAGGTTCCCCTTTTCAACAACTGTGGGGTCATCCAACCCACCGACACCCATCCACTCTGGGCTCTCTAAATCCCACATTCCCACAATGCACGTTGGTAACCCCACCCTCCTCTATCCCTAATCCCCCTATTCCCTTCCCTGGGGTCCTCCTGGACACCCCAACCCACAGTCAGGCCAACACATACATCCCAGTCACTCACATGCTGAGCTACTTCTTCAGAGACCCCCACAGCCCGGCAAACTTCTCCATCCATGAGCCCTATGGACCTGTGGCCAGGAAGCTCCCACTTTGGCTGGGCAGGGTGTGGGTGTTAATCTTTTCCTGTCTTGTGTGTGCTGTGCTCACAAAGGCTTTTTGCTCCCTTGGGGTGAGGTGTGGTTTTGGCCGAAGATGAGGTGTTTGGTAGCCCTGTGGATGCTGTGTGGTGTCTGGAATGGGACGTGTGTGTTCCCATCATGCCCTTTCCCCTCTGCCTGCAGAGCTGAGGACAGACAGGTCTGAGGAGCAGAGCAGGAGCTCTGGGAAGGAGAAGAGCAATATGAAGATGGAGTGTAAGATGAGGCCAGGTAAGTTCTGTGGAGGGAGACATGCTGGACAGGGCCTAGGATTGGGGAGAGAAGCAGGTGTGAGCCCCGGGCTCAGATTTCTAATTGTAGCTGTGATGGCAGAATGGGAGGAGGGTTGAAGCTGAAGCCCTGGTGTGCGGGAGTAGCGAGAAGATTAACCTCACCACCATTGCTTTTTCTTTTCCTCTTGTGTTGTGTTTCATACCAAGGGAAAAGAAGTCGCGGGGATGGAGTCCAGCCCTGAGATGAGATGGAAAGTGATCAAGAGCAGTGACAGCGTGAATCCTGTTGATGCCAGTCAAGAGCTGTCCAACTGGGACAAGAGTAACCGTCTCTTTCTGTGAGATGTGTATCTGGTTTGGGAAGGGCTCTGGTCACAGCCCTCCTGGCTCCAGGCAGGGACTTCCCGTTATCTGGGTGTGGGTTTCCGGACTATCTGTGGCTTCAAGGGAGATGACGTTGCCATTTGTGAGGGCTGATCATCTCTCTTGCGAGGAGTGGTGTGTGCTCCCTAGCAGAAAGTTGGATCCATGAGGGTGACTCCCTGTTCTGAATTTCTTTCTTCCTCCTAGGTTTCTCTCTCTGTGTTGGCCAACTTTCACGCAAACTCTCTCTGTCTCTCCTTTCATGGACACCTGTCACGTTCAGTTGCCTGCATTCTCTTTCTCTGCTCCCCCTTCCCCAGTCTCCTATGGACTCAGCTGGGTCTATCTGCCCACGGGCAGGGTCTCTGCCATACTGGGAAGGATGTGTCCTGCCTGCCAGGATAAGGGGGTTGCTCCTCCCACCCCCTATCTTCAGGGAGACCTCATTGCTGTAACTGGGTCACAGCGTGAGTGGCCAGTAATGTCTTTGGGGCTATGAGGTCTGAAACTGAGAAGGGTGGGCTCACGGTCATGGCTTTGGGCAGAGGAGAAGTGGGGCTGGGATTAGAGATGCCCCTTATCACCAGCTAGCTCCATTACTGCATCACCTAAAAGTCTTGCTCAGGGTCCATTATGCCTCCTTGTGCTGGGCACTGCAGGGACAGTCAGAGGGACAGCAGGATGCATGAGGAAATAGATGAGTGTGTGAGGCAGATGGGTGAAGGGGTGTGTGTGACATACATTGGGGACGGATGAGGGGTTGAGGGCTGGATGGACAGCGGGATAGATGGAGAGCTGCAGGGACGGATGGTGATGTCACAGGCTGGACTTGTGATGCATTCAGCTCTTGGCCACTGGCTCTGTCATCTCCTGCCCCCATCTGCCCGTCTGACTCTGTCCCTGTCTCTCGCAGGCAGCACTCAGCAGAGTCTGGCCCTGTTGTTACACTCGTGCCTACATCCAGCGCACACCTGTGCATAATGTGCTCCTGGAGAGCTCAGGCAGGGAGAAGCATGTGGCTCATGGCTGCTGAACCAGCTACTCCAAAGAGTGCCGCAGATCTCCCCCTCCTTGGGCAGCAACACCCTGACTGGGGGGTTCCCTGTCCCTCCTCGCTGCCAAAGCAGCCTGCTCAGCGCAGAAACCGAGGTCACCTGCCTCCGCCCAGCCTCTAGCTGGAGCTGCTTCAGCCCCGAATTGCTGGTATCCAGCCTGGCCGGAGTTGGTGCGATGTCCTAGTGGAGTCTGTTCTTTCTCCCTGGTAGATTATGATTTTCCCCACTGCAGTTAGTTGCTCTTTCTCTGCTTCCTCATAGCCCCTCCCCAGTGATAGTGACCCCTGCTGGCCAGGAACGGGAGTGTCCTGTAGGTGCCTTCTTGTAGGAGCAGTGACTCCTGGTGGCGAGGGGCAGCAATGCCTGGCATGTATCCCCCCTGGCATTGCTGCAGAGACCCCTGGTGGCAACTGAGGGCAGTTGCCTACGTGACCCCACTACTGCCATTGCGCCTGTGAGCGCTGGTGGGTAGGTGAGGCAGAGCCCTGTATGTACATCAGCCATTGGGGCAGGGCCCTCTGTGTATCCCACTCTCATCTCGACTGTAAGCTGTCTAAACTCCTACCTGCCTCATGGGGCCACAACCGTGGTACTCGCAACCCACCCAGCAATGTCGTCAATCTATCCAACTACACACTCAGCCCAGAAGAAAAGCCTGTCCTATCTCGGAGACTCTCTTTCTGCCCTGCCACCTCTACCAAGAAGATACAGTTCTGCAGCAATCTTGAAGCCTACTTTCGCCGTCTCTGATTCAAAGAATACTTTCAGGAGAACACTGAACAGCACACTGATACACAGATACCCTCCCACCAACAGCACAAGAAGAAGAACTCCACATGGACTCTTCCTGAGGGTCGAAATGACAGTCTTGACCTATAGATTGAATGCTTCCACTGACGTGCACAGGGAGAAATTGTGGAAAAACAACATTGCTTGCCTCATAACGTAAGTCGTGCAGAACGCAATGCCATCCACAGCCTCAGAAACCACCCAGACATCAAAGAGGCTGATAAAGGAGGTGTTCTTGTCATCATGAACAGATCTGACTACCAAAAGGAGGCTGCCAGACAACTCTCCAACCCCAAATTCTACAGGCCACTTTCCTAAGATCCCACTCAGGAATACGCTAAGAAACTGCAACATCTACCCAGGCCAATCCCTACACTAACACCGGAACAAATCAACATACCCTTAGAGCCCCGACCAGGGTTATTCTATCTACTACCCAAGATCCACAAACCCGGAAATCCTGGATGCCCCATCATCTCGGGCATTGGCACTCTCACTGAAGGACTGTCTGGATATGTGGACTCTCTACTCAGATCCAATGCCACCAGCACTCCCAGCTATCTCTGTGACACCACTGATTTCCTGAGGAAACTACAATGCATTGGTGACCTTCCAGAAAACACCCTCCTAGCCACCATGGATGTAGAGGCTCTCTACACGAACATCCCACACACAGATGAAATACAAGCTGTCAGGAACAGAATCCCTGATGATGGTGCAGCACAATTGGCTGCTGAGCTCTGTGCCTTTATCCTCACACACAACTATTTCAAATTTGATGACAATATATATCTCCAGATCAGTGGCACCGCTATGGGCACCCGCATGGCCCCACAATATGCCAATATTTTTATGACCGACCTGGAACAACGCTTCCTCAGCTCTCGTCCACTCACGCCCCCTTCTCTACCTACGCTACATTGATGACATCTTCATCATCTGGACCCATGGGAAGGAGTCTCTGGATAAATTCCACCACGATTTCAACAGCTTCCACCCCACCATCAGCCTCGTCCTGGACCAATCTACACAGGAGGTCCACTTCCTAGACACCACGGTGCAAATAAGTGATGGTCACATTACTACCACCCTATACCGAAAACCTACCGACCGCTATGCCTACCTTCATGCCTCCAGCTTCCATCCCGGACACATCACACGATCCATTGTCTACAGCCAAGCACTGAGGTACAACTGCATCTGCTCTAATTCCTCAGACAGAGACCAACACCTACAAAATCTCCACCAAGCATTCTCAAAACTACAATACCTGCACGAGGAAATAAGGAAACAGATCAACAGAGCCAGACGTGTACCCAGAAGCCTCCTACAGCAAGACAAACCCAAGAAAGAAACCAACAGGTCTCCACTAGCCATTACATACAGTCCCCAGCTAAAACCTATCTAACGCATCATCAGGAACTTGCGTGGCAGGCCGGTCCTCGCCCACAGGCAACCTGCCAACCTGAAACATATTCTCACCAGTAACTGCAAACCGCACCATAGTAACTCTAGCTCAAGAACCAATCCATGCAACAAACCTTGATGCCAACTCTGCCCACATATCTACACCAGCGATACCATCACAGGACCTAATCAGATCAGCCACACCATCACCGGTTCATTCACTTGCACGTCCACCAATGTAATATACGCCATCACATGGCAGCAATGACCCTCTGCTATGTACATCGGCCAAACTGGACAGTCGCTACGGAAAAAGATAAACGGAGACAAATCAGATATTAGGAATGGCAATATACAAAAACCTGTAGGAGAACACTTCAACCTCCCTGGCTACACTATAGCAGACCTTAAGGTGGCCATCCTGCAGCAAAAAAACTTCAGGACCAGACTTCAAAGAGAAACTGCTGAGCTTCAGTTCATCTGCAAATTTGACACCATCAGCTCAGGATTAAACAAAGACAGTGAATGGCTTGCCAACTACAAAACCAGTTTCTCCTCCCTTGGTTTTCACACCTCAACTGCTAGAGCAGGGCTTCATCCTCCCTGATTGAACTAACCTCATTATCTCTAGCTTGCCTGCATATATATACCTGCCCCTGGAAATTTCCACTACATGCATCTGACGAAGTGGGTATTCACCCATGAAAGCTCATGCTCCAAAACGTCTGTTAGTCTATAAGGTGCCACAGGATTCTTTGCTGCTTTTACGGATCCAGACTAACACGGCTACCCCTCTGATACTTTCAGGATATGTTTTGGTTCTGAGAGGTGAAAGGCTGCTCTGTGTGTGATGTTATGGAGTGACGTAGCAAAGATTGATTGCAGAGGTGATGCATGTGCCACAAAAGTTGTGGGGTCCCTCCCCTAGCTCTGGACCCAGAGTCCAGAATTTACATAAACCCACCCGCAGACCTGTGACTAAGAATCAGGTTGCAGAGGTATTTCGTGTCCCACAGCTGACTTCCCACAGTCCAATCTGCAAAATTTTCTTGTTGTCTGAGGGGAAAGAAGCATTTTCCTCAACTTCGGAGTTGTTTAAAACTTTCACTGTGGAAATGAGATCAAAGCCCAGCAGCTTATATATATCTAAAAATTGCATTTAGTCATTAATCATTTTTTATCTGTGGTATTGATCCAAATATGAATTAGAATGATAAAAAACTCTATTTTTAAACTAGAGAGATACAAAGGGCTTAAAATGTGCATTTAAACATTTCACAAGAAAAGCATGCTGCTAAATACAAATATTCCTTTTCAATCTCTCTTATTTCACTATCCTTTGGAACCCATGTCCCTTGCCTAACGAGAGTTATGTAGGTTCGGATGAGTCCTGAAATCATGAACTGCTAAGTTCCGTTCTACTGTCTTTGATTCATATCACCAGAATAACTGTACTTTATTACCCCTGCCCTAATAAGAAAGAGACCGGGGATCCCACAGCAGCTGAAATAACCCTTTGGACATGCACCTCCATCATGCAATGCGGGGTGGGTGTGAGCATGCATATCAGCAACAAAAGGCCTTTACAACAGATCACCAACAGATGTCAGGGTAAAGTTCATTCTAACCTTGCTTACATCCTCCCCCTAGCCAAGAATTGGTGGTCCTGATAAATCACACTCCCTGTTATACCAACACATTGGTATTGAATGCGAAGTTATGGCTAGCAAAAGTAGCCACCCATCTCTGCCTTGTAGCATCCAGCTTAGCCCTTGTTAACACATAAGTCAGTGGATTGTTCTCTGTCCACACCTGAAACTGAGCACCACACAAGTAGTCTCGAAATTTCTCAGTGATGGCCGATTTCAAGACCAAGAACTGCTGCTGGTGGTGGGATAGCGAGTTTCGCTATCAGACAGTCCTCAGCTGGCAATGCCTATGGATTTAGATTTCCTTCCACTTCCTGGTACGGGACTGCTCCCAGACCCTCCAAACTGGCATCAGCATGCAGGATAAACGGCTTGTTTGGGTTAACAAGGACTTGGACTGGCACATGAATCATTCAAATTATTATTTCCCGTAAAACTCTGTCACTTCTCTCATCCCACCATGTCCCAAATGGAGAAGAGAGGAGCTCATCCCATGTCCCAGTCCAGGAACACCAGAGTGTGGTGTGGTTGTGACTCAGTCCAGGTCTGCTAGTGCTGCAAAAGAGAAGGTTTCCTTCCTCAGTCCAGGTCAACTGGAATTGTTGTTGCAGTGGGGAAAAGATGTCTTTCATCTGGTTTTTAGATGCTTTGGTGAAAGGGGACAGGCAGAGGCTTTTTTCTTCCCTCTGCAGCTCAAATTGCACACTTCTTCTTTGCTTTTTGCTCCAGCTTGACTTCTCTCTTGCATCTCAATTTTCTCTTTCCTGGCCTCATTCCAGAGCATTCACAGCCCAATTCTCTATCCTAACCCTGAGCTCTCTACTGCACCCTGAATGTCTCATTCTAACCCCACCCCACAGTCTGCACCCCCAGAGCCAGTGTCTTCATCCCTCTGCATTCCAACTCTCTGTCCCATGTAGCCTGATATAGGGTGTACTAATAATATTAATTTGGAGAATTTGATGAAAATTCAATTGATTAGCTTACTTGTTATTTAATTTAATTGAGTTACAAAGTTACATTTGCATTACTGCTATTCAAAAGATACATATGGCATTATATACAACAAAGTTTTGGTTAATATACTCACAGCCTTCCTTGATAACCTGGTGGTAAGAGACACAGGACCAGCCTTGCAGTTCAGGTTTCTCAATTCTTAAGTGAAAGATGCTGTGCTTAGGGAAAGCTAGTGTTACTTAGGGTTTACTTGAATATGTTAAACTTAAAATCAAAACCTAATAAACAAAGACTAAAAACGTAGGGAAACCGAACTTAGCCTAGTTCCCTTGAAACTTAAAGTTTCAGAACAAGTACAGCCAACTGCTAGTACATAGAGAGAGAGTGGAGGACGTAAGTCACAATGATAGAGCAAAGTGCTCTAGCGAGGTGACTTACTTCTTTTATAGGGCACAAGGGCCGGAAATCCTTCCTCCTATGCCCAAATTTCATTCCTCACCCACAAAACATTAGGGTACATTTACTTCATAGACTAGTATGTTTGTGCTTGTTGATGACATGTGCATATGCACATAAGTTACCTTGTAGTGTACCTGTTAAAACTGTGGGTACAACGCTGAATAAAACTCTATGCCATTCTCCATTGTCGATTGGTCTAAGTAAAGGTCTTAGACAGGCATGGGTACTTATCTATTTAAGTATCATGAGAAAGGTCGATTTTCCTCTCTGAGTAAAAGGTCACAATATAGATATGCTAACTTTGCCTTAGCTTAACATACAGGATATGGCCTCTCGGTTCTCGTAAGTCATGTGTCTCAGTCTCCTAATCATTTTTATTGCCCTCTTCTGGACTCTCTCCAGTTTGTCCACATCCCTTCTCATGTGGGTCCCAACCCCAAAAGTACTCACATTTTACCCCATTGACCCCAAAATGCCAGCTTTTAATATGTAAATAGGGTGCTGCCATGGTCAAGTCACTCCCGAGCTCTCCAGCGGAGCCTGCTGGCACAGAACAAGGTGAAAATTATCCGGGATGTCACTCAGTCAAATCCCTGTGCTCCCCGCAGGTGATATCGGAAGGCTCCAAGATGGATCATTTCCCTTTCTCTCATCAGCTTCAGGCCCCAGGGTTACAAATGCACAAACCAGTTGGGATTCTCCCCGGGCCTCAGGGTGTGGGGCCGCTCTGAGGGGATGGACTTGCACACTTGGGATATTAGTGCAAAGATACAATTTCAATTTCTCTTAGAGAAACTGGAGGGCAATTTATATTTGGTACAAATCTTATTTAGTGAAAGGAAAGCTGCAGTGAGAGCCTGGTTACTGGGGTGCAAAACACCTTCCTCCTGGGAGAAACAAGAAGTTAGAATTAGAAATTTACATCGTTTGTTCCAGTGTTGGTGCAGGTTTAATTTTGCTTCTGTGTAGGTTTGTTTCAGGCTGTGACCATTTTGGTTTATTGGGTTGTTTTGTTTTTTTTATTTGGAATGGAGCTTTTAATTGACATTTGCTGGATTCAAATGGCTGACTTGCAACACCAGTTTTGACATAGTTCTGCATATGTTATTACGATTTGACCAGTATTCAAGGATTCAATTCCTTTATAGGAGGTTTTAGAGGTCATGCTTATTTATTTGATGTTATTTTATCATTCTGCTGTAGCACACTTTTTTGATAAAATGTTGAAATTATTAATTTACAGCATTTGTTAGTTTTTATTTTTACAAACAAAGTTTTTCTTAATGTTTGGGTTTTAAATTAAGCCTTGTTTTTGGTTTCAATTTTTCTTTTAGGTTTTGGTTACTGATGGGATCTTTAAGAGAACTTTGGATTCAGTACTAAAATTTGGACAGATTTAGAATATTTTAAGTAAACCGTGTTTACTATTTTATTTTAATAAAGTTTGTATTGCTGTAAACCCTAGCCGGGGGGAGAGGAGATGAGCCTGGCCTTTAACTGAGAAGGAAGAGAGGCATGGCCCCCGTGAAGGGTGAGGCCAGGTGATGGGGGGCACAGCTCCCCAATTTTTTTTCTCTAGCCCATCTCAGTCCTGGTCTACACTACACTGTTAAACTGATTTTAACAGCGTTAAATTGATTTAACGCTGCACCCGTCCACACCACACTGCTCTTTATATCAATTTAAAGGGATCTTTAAATCGATTTCTGTATTCCTACAAAACGAGAGGAGTAACGCTAAAATCGATTTTACTATATCGGATTAGGATTAGTGAGGACGCAAATCGACATTATTGGCCTCATTATTTTACAGTAGCTACCCACAGTGCACCGCTCCAGAAATTGACGCTAGCCTCGGACCATGGACTCACACCACCGAATTCATGTGCCTAGTGTGGACGCTCACAATCGACTTTATAATATCTGTTTTATAAAATCGGTTTAAGCTAATTCAAATTTATCCTGTAGGGTAGATGTAGCCTCAGTCCCCCACTAAAGGAGAAGAGTCTGATGCCACTCCTGCAGGTCACTGAGTGTCACTGCTGCTCCATGGGAAACATGCTCTGTGCCTTACCCAGATTGGTGGGAAACACACTCTGTGCATTACCGTGACTGGTCCATGGGTGTCACTGCTTGTAGAGGGCAGACACATGCTGTGCATTACGCCACCTGACCAGTGGGTGTCACTGCTGTATCAAGGGAAACACCTTCTGTGCATTACCTTGAATGACCACGAGGTGTCACTGCTGCTCCAAGGGAAACATACTCTGTGTGTTACCCTGACTGGCCACTTGGTGTCACTGCTGCGCCAAGCAAGACACCTTCTGTGCATTACTCTGACTGCCCACTGGGTGTCACTGCTGCTCCAAGGGAGACACAAGAACAGCCAGACTGGTTCAGACGCAAAGTCCATCTAGCCCAGTATCCTCCTGTCTTCTGACAGTGGCCAGTGCCAGGTTCCCCAGAGGGAATGAACAGAGCAGGGAATCATCAAGCGATCCATCCCCTGTTGCCCATTCCCAGCTTCTGACAAACAGAGGCTACAGGCACCATCCCTGCCCACCCTGGCTAATAGTCATTGATGGATCTATCCACCATAAACTTATCTAGTTCTTTTCTGAACCCTGTTATAGTCTTGCCCTTCACAACATCCTCTTGCAAGGAGTTCCACAGGTTAACTATGCAACTGCCTTGAGTTTACCTCCCCTCCCCTGGCCAGGTTGTATATGGAAAAGAGGATGAGGATGAGGAGAGCCATGATGTGTCTGTCACTGGCTGGTGCCTCAGTTTCCTCTAGGCAGCAGTGCTGCAGGCTCCTTTGGTCTGTGCCCATGCAACTGTGTCTGGGGAAGGAGGAGTAGAGGCTCATTCTTCCCATCCCCACCCCCCACCCCCAGCAGCTGGGGAATCCAGGCCAAATTTAATCCTGGTAGCTGGGCTGAGATTAGCCTGGGCTGGGGTAGGGCTGGGGAGGAATTGGGAGGGAGACAGACGCACCTGCTGTGAGGGAAGATCCCCCCATTCCCTGCCAACCCCATTCACTCCTTGCAGCACAGCACCCCCTAGCATTTCTTTCTCTGTCATGGGAGCTGTCTGCTGCTTGCTTCTCCCTTAGCATCATCTCTCCCCATCCTGGAGTACTGGCATTGCCCATCCTGTGCAAACAGGGAGGCCCCGGTGTGCCCCATGGCACTGCCCTGCAATTGTGGGGGCAGCTGTTGGATGGAGCCATATCAAAATATGGGGGTGGGCAAGGCTGGGGACCAGGACTCCTGGGTTCTCCCTTCAAATGTGAGAGGGGAGTGGAGATTAAGGGGTAGAGTGGGGGAGGGACAGGGCTGGGATCCAGGGCTACTGCTTTTTCTGGTTTTCTCCACCTCCTGCAGCTGCCTCGATCCTTTCAATGTGTTTCTTGTTCCATATTCATTTGCTGACTTGTGTAAATCACCCCAGAGGTGGCTGCATCTCAGTGTTGGGTGAGGCACCCTTGGCTGCATCACCTCCTAACCGCGTCTCTCTCCCCTTCGGGTGACCCTGCAGCACTCAGCAAACATCCACAAGATAATGGGGCACTTTGAGCACTGCGCAGGCAGGGGCCAGGCGCCCAGCCCTCCCTCCAGAGAATGGGACACAGCATCGACAACTTTTTACAGGGATTAAAAAGGGGCAAAGGAGGGCAAATCAGAGGAGTAGGTGGCCAGGGTCTGAGCAGGGGGTGGAAATTGACTGGTCGGGGGTCAAACAGCTGGAGGCAGAGTTAGGAGAGGGACTGAAGGCAAAGTCAGGGAGGTGGGAAGGAGCCGGACTTAAGCCCGGAGGGAGGCGCTGCCAGAGGGTTAAACCCCGGCACAGGCAGGGGCCGAGGGGGAACAGTTATCCCGGTGGGCTGAGACTCCAGTGTTTGCAAACATGGGTGGGGGGAGCAGAGGGCTTTTTTATTTCCCCTCTCACAGGCAGCACCTCTCAGCATGGGCTTCCCAGGGCTGGGCTCTTAAAGGCACAGGCATCCGACCGCCTAGACACTGCAGCTCCTCTCTGATGTAACCTACTGAGGTGCTGCAGTTGGAGACTCAATTCAGTGAAACTGGGCATTCCCTATACGCCCCTCAGCCAGGGGGCTGTACACCCCCTTCCCCGATTTTCCCCAACACCCCCTCCCTCAGTGGTCAGGTAGTTACACGCAGCGCTGCCAATGTTGTCATTGGTTGCAAATTTGAATGGAAATTGAAACGTTAACACACACTTTAAAAGCAGATACAACGTCTGAAAACTACTTGTACCTGTGAAAGTCAAATAGGTTTGGAAAGTCTGGACAAAGCCGGGTTTCCTCACCCAGCTGTTGTGTTTGCTGACAATGTCGGTGCATTGGCTTCGGCAGTGTTGGCTAACCTTAGAATTTCAAATGATGATTTGTAAGCGAGGTGTGAATGAGCTCTCCCCTGACAGCGACTGATGACCAGGGTTGGGGGGAAGCTTTGGGACCAGACAGTATTTACATGAACTCACCTACTCTGCTGAGGTATCCAGCAGACAGAGCTGGGCTGCCTCTGCTCTAGGTACCCGGAGGAGGGAGGGTGTGTGGGGCTCCAGCCTGGGACTCTTCCTCCCTCCTGCCAAGCCCTGACTATTATTCCCAGCGCTGGCACTCCTTTCTTCAAGCGCCATGTGGGCCAGAGGAAACATGTGGTGGGAAGCACAAGGGCCAGGCTTGTGAACATCAGGTGCAGCAGCAAGAATCCCAACTATCAGGGTAGCAAGTTCTAGAGCCCTATCCCATTGTGGCCATCCCTGCCAAAGACCTGGCTCTCGGAGGTGTGAGTCACCCAGCAGGAGGGGAAAGATTCACTCTTACACAGCTGGAGACAGGGGAGTTGAGCTCTGGGGCATTACCACAAGCATGGGTGGATGGCAAATTTGTAGAAATTTTGGTGGTGCCCAGAACCCGCCCCCAAACTCCACCCCCACCTGCCTAAGGCTCTGGGAGGGGGTTTGGGGTGGGATTAGGGTGCAGGATTCAGGCTTTAGGATGGAGTTTGGGTGCTGGGTGCAAGCTCCGGCAGGGCTGTAGGAAGGGGTGAGAGGTGCAGGCTCTGGGGATGGGAAGGAGTGTGTGGGAAGGGGTGCACCCTCTGGGAGGGAGCGTAGGGCTGAGGATGAGGGATTCATAATGCAGGAGGGGGCTCAGGACTGGGGCAGAGTATCAGGGTTCAGAGGGAGCTCAGGGTTGGGGGTATTGGAGAGGCTGAGGGCAGCCTACACTAGAACTCTGGGGCAGCAGTTCTGGATAGAATCCCTCTACTCCAGCAGCAGGAGCAGGCAGGGGACAGGCACATGCTGCTTTTTGTCAGGCAGGGATGCACCACAGCAGAGGGGAGGGGTGCCAGGCAGGGGCCAGGGGAAGAGACTCAACTCCAAATATTGCTGGAGCAGGGCCCCCAGCCCTGAATTTTCCTGGAGCACAAGCACCACAAATGTATATAACCTGCCACCTATGACCACAAGCCAACACAAGGTCCCACTGAGATTTGAACTCAGATTACAGGATTCAGAGTCCTGAGTGCTGCCCATTACACCATGGGAGCAGCTTGTGCTGCCTTCTCTGCACATCGGTGACCCTCATGGAGCTGCTTGTGTAAGGGGGCTCTTGGCCCTTTACTAAAACTTAGTGTGTGTGTGTGTGTGTAGGGTTGGTTGGCTAGTTCCCAGCACCAATAGAAGGGGGAAGGATCAATGGGAAATCAGGACCCTGAGACTGACAGTCCCCAGGGACAATGGGGAGAGGCCAAAGCTCCAAGTTAGCTGCACTGACAGGCCAGGCAGTGTAATGAGGGAGTAACCAGGCCAGGGGGTCCCATCCTCCATGTGAGCTGGAACTGCCTGGGTGAGAGTGGGGCAGAGCTAAGGAGAGAGCAGGTGCCCGAGAAGAGCCGGGGAGCAGAGCTGTGCAGGTGTAGTGCCAGAAACTTCTGCATGTAGGAATTTGCAACCTGTAGCAGTTACTGATACCTGAGGTTATTCTTATTTGCTGACTTGTCCTAATTGGCTAAAACTTGACAGTGGTTTCTCTAGCAAAGGCCAGTCCCTGGCCCCTTGGTCCAGACATTCTCCTTCATATCAGGCTAGGGTGACCAGATGTCAAGGATGAAATATTGGGATGTGGGGGGCGGAGCAAAAAAAAAAAGCCAGAGGGCCCCCCTGCCGCCAAGCGGAAGTGGCATAACCCCATCTCCAACCAATTCTTGGCTCCAACCTCTGCTACACCCCCAGCTCCCCCATCCTCTCACTCCTGGGCCCAGCCTGGGCTCCAAGCTCTGCAGCCGAGCCATGATCTGGGCCCCTCCTGCAGCTCCCGGGAAAGGGGTGAACCAGGCAGCTCCTGGCAAGAGCGTGTCCGCCCCACTTTTGTCTCTGCCCTCCGCCCACCTGGACCCTGCCTGCTCCGTGCTGCCCCCACCCCAATGCGTTGCCCGCAGGCTGCAGGGCTGGAGCAGCTTCTGCGCTGCGCTCCTGGCCATGGCCATGGCCAGTGTGCAGACCTGTGGGGGAGGGGCGCTGCCTTCCCTCTCCAGGTCTACAAGGGGAATGTAAAACGGCCGTTCCTGTGGGAGTAAGGCGCTGCCATCCCTCCCTAGTTCTGCCAGAGGACTGGGCAGCAGCAGAATTAGCAGAGGCACGGCGCTTGATTGTTTCCCAGGCTCTGCGAGGGGACTGGAGAGCGGCCGTTCCTGGGCGCGTGGTGTACTAGGTTCCTTCCTAGCTCTGCGACGGGAGTGGGGAGCGGCCGTTACTGTGGGGGTGGGGCACTGGGTTCCCTTCCCAGCTCTGCCAGGGGCCTGGGGAGCAGCCCTTCCTGCGGAATTAGGTCGCTGCCTTCTCTCTCTAGCTCTGCGAGAACACTGGGGAGTAGCCCTTCCTGCGGGATTAGGGCGCTGCCTTCTCTCCCTAGCTCTGCGAGACGACTGGGGAGCGGCCCTTCCTGCGGGATTAGCGCTCCTCCTTCTCTCCCTAGCTCTGCGAGACCACTGGAGAGCGGTCCTTCCTGCGGGATTAGGGCACTGGATTCTCTGCCTAGCTCTGCGAGACCACTGGGGAGCGGCCCTTATTGCGGGATTAGGTCGCAGCCTTCTCTCCCTAGCTCTGCGAGACTATTCGGGAGCAGCTCTTCCTGCGGGATTAGGGTGCTGCCTTCTCTCCCTACCTCTGCGAGACCACTGGGGAGCGATCTCTCCTGTGGGATTCGGGCGCCGCTTTCTCTCCCTAGGTCTGCGAGACCACTTTGGAGCAGCCCTTCCTGCGGGATTAGGGCGCTGCCTTCTCTCACCAGCTCTGCTATGGGCCTGGGGAGTACCCCTTTCTTCGGGATTAGGGTGCCACCTTCTCTCCCTAGCTCTGCGAGACCACTGGGGAGCGGCCGTTCCTGCGGGATTAGGGCGCTGCCTTCTCTCCTTAGCTCTGCGAGACCACTGGGGAGTAGCCCTTCTTACGGGATTAGGGCGCCGCCTTCTCTCTTTACCTCTGTGAAACCACTGGGGAGCAGCCCTTCCTGCGGGATTAGGGTGCTGCCTTCTCTCCCTAGCTCTGTGAGACCACTGGAGAGCGGCCCTTCCTGCGGGATTAGGGCGCTGCCTTCTCTACCCAGCTCTGCTAGGGGCCTGGGGAGCACCCCTTCCTGCGGGATTTGGTCGCTGCCTTCTTTCCCTAGCTCTGCGAGACCACTGCGGAGCAGCACTTTCTGAGGGATTAGGGCGCTGCCTTCTCTCAATAGCTCTGCGAGACCACTGGAGAGCGGCTCTTCCTGCGGGATTAGGGCGCCACCGTCTCTCCCTAGTACTGCGAGAGCACTGGGGAGCAGCCCTTCCTGCGGGATTAGGGCGCCTACTTCTCTCCCTACCTCTGTAAGACCACTGGGGAGCGGCCCTTCCTGCGGCATTAGGGCGCTGCCTTCTCTCCCTAGCTCTGCGAGACCACTGGGAAGCGGTCCTTCCTGTGGTATTAGGGCGCTGCCGTCTCTCCCTAGCTCTGCGAGACCAGTGGCGAGCGACCGTTTCTGTGGGATTAGGGCACTTCCTTCTCTCCCTAGCTCTGCGAGAGAACTGGGGAGCGGCCGTTCCTACGGGATTAGGGCGCTGCCTTCTCTCGGTAGCTCTACGAGACTGCTTGGTAGCAGCCCTTACTGCGGTATTAGGGCGCCACCTCCTCTCCCTAGCTCTGCGAGACTACTGGGGAGCAGCCCTTCCTGCGGGGGCGGGGCGCTGGATTCCCTCCCCAGATCTGCCAGGGGAATGGGGAGCAGCCCTTCCTGCGGGATTAGGACGCTGCCTTCTCTCCCTATCTCTGCTAGACCACTTCGGAGCGGCTCTTCCTGCCGGATTAGGGTGCTGCCATCTCTCCCTAGCTCTGCAGAACCACTGGGAAGAGGTCTTTCCTGCGTGACTAGAGCGCTGCCTTCTCTCCCTACCTCTGCGAAACCACTAGGGAACGGTACTTCCTGCGGGATTAGGGCGCCGCCTTCTCTCCCTAGTTCTGAGAGAGCACTGGGAAGCGACCCTTCCTGCGGGATTAGGGCGCCGCTTTCTCTCCCTAGCTCTGCGAGACCACGGGGGAGTGTTCGTTCCTGCGGGATTAGGGCGCTGCCTTCTCTCCCTACCTCTGCGAGACCACTGGGGAGCGGCCCTTCCTGCGGGATTAGGTCACCTCCTTCTCTCCCTAGCTCTGCGAGACCATTGGAGAGCGTCCCTTCCTGCGGGATTAGGACACTGCCTTCTCTCCCTAGCTCTGCGAGACCACTGGAGAGCGGCCCTTCCTGCGGGATTAGGGCGCTGCCTTCTCTCCCCAGCTTTCCGAGACCACTGGCGAGCGACCATTCCTGCTGGATAAGGACGCTGCCATCTCTCACTAGCTCTGCGAGACCACTGGGGAGCGGCCGTTCCTGCGGGATTAGGGCGCTGCCTTCTCTCGCTAGCTCTGTGAGACCACTGGGGAGCAGCCCTTCCTGTGGCATTTGGGCGCTGCTTCCTCTCCCTTGCTCTGCGAGACCACTGGGGAGCATCCCTTCCTGAGGGATTAGGGCGCCGCCTTCTCTCCCTATCTCTGCGAGACCATTGGGGAGCGACCGTTCCTGCGGGTTTAGGACACTGCATTGTCTCCCTAGCTCTTTGAAACCACTGGGAACCAGCCCATCCTCCGGGTTTAGTTCGCTGCCTTCCCTCCCTAGCTCTGCGAGACCACTGGAGAGCGGCCCTTCCTGTGGGATTAGGGCGCTGCCTTCTATCCCTAGCTCTGCGAGACCAAAGGGTAGCGATCTCTTCTGTGGGATTCGGGCGCCTCCTTCTCTCCCTAGGTCTGCGAGACCAATGGGGAGCGGCCCATCTTGCGGTATAAGGGCGTTGCCTCCTCTCCCTAGCTCTGCGAAACCACTGGGGAGCGGTCCTTCCTGTGGGATTAGGGCGCTGACTACTCTCCGTAGCTCTGCGAGTCCTCTAGGGAGAGGCCCTTCCTGTGGGATTACGGCGCTTCCTTCTCTCCCCAGCTCTGCCAGGGGCCCGGGAAGCAACCCTTCCTGCGGCATTAGGGCGCTGCCTTCTCTCCCTAGCTCTGCGAGACCACTGAAGAGCGGCCCTTCCAGCGGGATTAGGGCGCTGCCTTCTCTCCCTAGCTCTGCGTGACCACTGGGGCGCGGTCCTTCCTGCGGGATTAGGGAGCTGACTTCTCTCCCTAGCTCTGCGAGACCACTGGGGCGCGGCCCTTCCAGCGGGATTTGGGCGCTGCCTTCTCTCCCTAGCTCTGCGAGACCACTGGGGAGCAGTCCTTCCTGCAGGATCAGGGCGCTTCCTTCTCTCCCTAGCTCTAAGAGACCAATGGGGAGCGTACCTTCCTGTGGGATTAGGACGCTGCCCTCTCTCTCTCGCTCTGCAAGACCACTGGGGAGCGGCCCTTCCTGCGGGATTAGGGCGCCGTCTTCTCTCCCTCGCTCTGCGAGACCACTGGGAAGCGACCGTTCTGCGGGCTCAGGGCACTGCCTTCTATCCCTAGCTCTGCGAGACCAATGGGGAGCGGCCCTTCCTGCGGGATTAGGGCGCTGCCTCCTCTCCGTTGCTCTGCGAGTCCACTAGGGAGAGGCCCTTCCTGTGGGATTAGGGCGCTGCCTTCTCTCCCTAGCTCTGCGAGACCACTGGGGAGCAGCCCTTCCTGCGGGATTAGGACGCCTCTTTCTCTCCCTAGCTCTGCGAGACCATTGGTGAGCGTCCCTTCCTGCGGGATAAGGGCGCTGCCTTCTCTCCCTAGCTCTGCGAGACCACTGCGGAGCAGCCCTTCCTGCGGGATTAGGACGCCTCCTTCTCTCCCTAGCTCTGCGGGACCATTGGAGAGCGTCCCTTCCTGCGGGATTAGGATGCTGCCTTCTCCCCCTAGCTCTGCGAGACCCCTTGAGAGCGGCCCTTCCTGCGGGATTAGGGCGCTGCCTTCTCTGCCTAGCTCTGCGAGACCACTGGGGAGCGACCGTTCCTGCTGGATAAGGACGCTGCCTTGTCTCACTAGCTCTGCGATACCACTGGGGAGCCGCCGTTCCAGAGGGATTAGGGCGCTGCCTTCTCTCGCTACCTCTGCGAGACCACTGGGGAGCAGCCCTTCCTGAGGGATTAGGGCGCCGCCTTCTCTGCCTAGCTCTGCGTGACCACTGGGGAATGGCCCTTACTGCGGGATTAGGGCGCTGCCTTCTCTGCCTAGCTCTACGAGACCACTGGGGAGCATCACTTCCTGCGGGATTAGGTCGCAGCCTTCTCTCCCTAGCTCTGCGAGACCACTGGGTAGCGGCCCTTCCTGCGGGATTAAGGCACTGCCTTCTCTCCCTTGCTATGCGAGACTACTGGGAAGAGGCCTTTACTGCAGGATTAGGGCTCCGCCTTCTCTCCCTAGCTCTGCGAGACCACTGGGGAGCAGCAATACCCTGCAGGATTAAGGCGCTGCCTTCTCTCCCGAGCTCTGCAAGACCACTGGGGAGCAGCCCTTCCTGCGGGATTAGGGCGCCGCCTTCTCTCCCTAGCTCTGCGAGACTACAGGGGAGCGGCCCTTCCTGCGGGATGAGGGTGCTGACTTCTCTCCCTAGCTCTGCGAAACCACTGCGGAAAGGCTATTCCTGCAGGATTAGGGTGCCGCCTTCTCTCCCTAGCTCTGCGAGAGCACTGGGGAGCGGCCATTCCTGCGGGATTAGGGCGCCGCCTTCTCTCCCTAGCTGTGCGATACCACCGGGGAGCGACTGTTCCTGCGAGATTAGGGTGCTTCCTTCTCTCCCTAGATCTACGAGACCACTGTGGAGGAGCCCTTCCTGCGGGTTTAGGGCTCCCCCTCCTCTCCCTTGCTCTGTGAAACCACTGGGGAGCGGCCATTCCTGCGGGATTAGGGCGCCGCCTTCTCTCCCTAGTTGTGCGAGACCACCGGGGAGCGACTGTTCCTGCGAGATTAGGGCGCTTCCTTCTCTCCCTAGATCTACGAGACCACTGTGGAGGAGCCCTTCCTGCGGGATTAGGGCGCAGCCTTCTCTCCCTAGCTGTGCGAGACCACCAGGGAGCGACTGTTCCTGCGAGATTAGGGCGCTTCCTTCTCTCCCTAGATCTACGAGACCACTGTGGAGGAGCCCTTCCTGCGGGATTAGGGCTCCACCTCCTCTCCCTTGCTCTGTGAAACCACTGGGGAGTAGCACTTCCTGCGGGATTAGGGCACCACCTTCTCTCCCTATCTCTGCGAGACCACTGGGGAGCGACCGTTCCTGTGGGATTATTGCACTGCCTTGTCTCCCTAGATCTTTGAAACCACTGGGGAGCAGTCCTTTCTGCGGGATTAGGGCACTCTCTTTTCTCCCTAGCTCTGCGAAACCACTGGAGAGCGGCCCTTCCTGCGGGATTATTGATCTGCCTTCTCTCACTAACTCTGCGAGACCACTGGAGCGCGGCCTTTCCTGCGGGATTAGGGCACTGCTTTCTCTCCATAGCTCTGCGAGACCACTGGGGAGCAGCCCTACCTGCGGGATTAGGTCACAGCCTTCTCTCCCTAGCTCTGCGAGACTATTTGTGAGCAGCTCTTCCTTCGGGACTAGGGCGCTGCCTTCTCTCCCGAGCTCTGAGAGACCACTGGGAAGCTGTCTATCCTGTGGGATTCGTTCGCCGCCTACTCTCCCTAGCTCTGCGAGACCATTGGGGAGCGGTCCTTTCTGCGGTATTAAGGCGCTGCCTCCTCTCCCTAGCTCTGCGAAATCACTTTGGAGTGGCCCTTCCTGCGGGATTAGGGCGCTGCCTCCTCTCCGTAGCTCTGCGAGTCCACTGGGGAGCGGCCCTTCTTGCGGGATTAGGGCCCTTCCTTCTCTCCCCAGCTTTGCCCGTGGCCTGGGGAGCAGCCCTTCCTGTGGGATTAGGGCGCTCACTTCTCTCCCTAACTCTGCGAGACTGGGGGGCAGCCGTTTCTGTGGGATTAGGGCGCTGCCTTCTATCCGTAGCTCTGCGAGAAGACCGGGGTGGCCTTTCCTGTGGGATTAGGGCGCTGCCTTCTATCTCTAGCTCTCCCAGACCACTGGGGTGCGGAACTTCCTGCGGGGGCGGGGCGCTGGCTTCCCTCCCCAGCTCTGTCAGGGGCCTGGGGAGCAGCCCTTCCCGCGGGATTAGGATGCTGCCTTCTCTCCCAAAGTCTGCAAAACCACTGGGGAGCGGCCCTTCCTGCGGCAATAGGGCGCTGCCTTCTCTCCTCAGCTCTTCCAGGGGCTTGGGGAGCAGCCCTTCCTGCGGGATTAAGGCACTGCCTTCGCTCCCTATCTCTGCGAGACCACTGGGGAGCAGCCCATTCTGCGAGGTTAGGGCGTTGCCTTTTCTCCGTAGCTCTGCGAGACCACTGGGGAGCGGCCCTTCCTGCGGGATTAGGGCGCTGCCTTGTCTCCCTACCTCGACGAAACCACTAGGGAGCGGCACTTCCTCCAGGATTAGGGTGCAGCCTTCTCTCGCTAGCTCTGCGACACCACTGGGGAGCGGCCCTTCCTGCGGGATTAGGGCGCTGCCTTGTCTCCCTACCTCGACGAAACCACTAGGGAGCGGCACTTCCTCCAGGATTAGGGCGCTGCCTTCTCTCCCTACCTCTGCGAGACAACTGGGGAGCGGCCCATCCTGCGGGATTATTGTGCCGCCTTCTCCCCCAAGCTCTGCGAGAGCAGTGGGGAGCAGCCCTTCCTGCGGGATTAGGGTGCTGCCTTCTCTCCCTAGCTCTGCGAGACCACTGGGGAGCGACCGTTCCTGCGGGATTAGGGCGCCGACTTCTCTCTCTAGCTCTGCGAGACCACTGGGGAGCGGAACTTCTTGTGGGATTAGGGCGCTGCCTTCTCTCCCTAGCTCTGCGAGACCACTGGGGAGCGAACGTTCCTGCGGGATAAGGGTTCAGCCAATTCTCCCAAACTCTGCGAGACCACTGGGGAGCAGCCCTTCCTGCGGGATTAGGGCGCCGCCTCCTCTCCTTAGCTCTGCGAGACCACTGGGGAGCGACCATTCCTGCGGGAATAGGGAGCTCCCTTCTCTCCTCAGCTCTTTCAGGGCCCTGGGGAGCAGCCCTTCCTGCGGCATTAGGGCGCTGTCTTCTCTCCCTAGCTCTGCGAGACCACTGGGGAGCAGCCCATTCTGCGAGATTAGGGCGCTGCCTTTTCTCTGAAGCTATGCTAGACCACTGGGGAGCGGCCCTTCCTGCGGTATTAGGGCACTGCCTTCTCTCACTAGTTCTGCGAGAGCACTGGGCAGCTGCCCTTCCTGCGGGATTATGGCGCTGCCTTCTCTCCCTAGCTCTGCGAGACCACTGGGGAGCAGCCTTTCCTGTGGGATTAGGGTGCCGCCTCTTTTTCCATAGCTCTGCGAGGCCACTGTGTAGCTGCCCTTCCTGTAGGATTAAGGCGCTCCCTTCTCTCCCTAGCTCTGCGAGACCACTGGGGAGCGGCCTTTCCTGTGGGATTAGGGTACCACCTTTTTTTCCATAGTTCTGCGAGCCCACTGCGTAGCTCCCCTTCCTGCGGGATTAGGGCCCTGCCTACTCTCCCCAGCTCTGCGAGACCACTGGGGAGCGGCCCTTTCTGCGGGATTAGGGCACTGCCTTCACGCCCTAGCTCTGCGAGACCACTGGGGAGCACCCCTTCTGCGGGATTGTGGCGCTGGCTTCACTCCTTAGCTCTGCGAGACCACTGGGGAGTGACCGTTCCTGCGGGATTAGGGCGCTGCCTTCTCTCCCTAGCTCTGCGAGACCACTGGGGAGTGATCGTTCCTCCGGGATTAGTGCACTACCTTCTCTCGCTAGCTCTGCGAGACCACTGTTGAGCAGCCCTTCCTGCAGGATTAGGGCGCTGCCTTCTCTCCCTAGCTCTCCGAGACCACTGGGGAGCAGCGCTTCCTTCGGCATTAGGGCGCTGCCTTCTCTCTCTAGAACTGCGAGACCACTTGGGAGCGGCCCTTCCTGCGGGGGTGGGGCGCTGGCTTCCCTCCCCAGCTCTGCCAGGGGCCTGGGGAGCAGCCCTTCCTGTGGGATTAGGGCGCTGCCTTCTCTACCTAGCTCTGCGAGACCAGTCGGGAGCAGCCCATCGTGCGGGATTCGGGCGCTGCCTTCTCTCCTAGCTCTGCGAGTCCACTGCTGAACGGCCCTTCCTGCGGGATTAGGGCGCTGCCTTCTTTCCCTACATCTACGGGACCACTTGGGAGCAGCCGTTCCTGCTGGATTAGGGCGCTGCCTTCTCTCCGTAGCTCTGCGAGACCACTGGGAGCAGCCCTTCCTGCGGGATTAGGGCGCCGCCTCCTATCCCTAGCTCTGCGAGACCACTGGGGAGCAGCCCTTCCTGCGGGATTAGGGTGCCGCGTTCTCTCCCTTGCTCTGCAAGACCACTGGGGAGCGACCGTTCCTGCGGGATTAGGGCGCTGCCTTCTCTCCCTAGCTCTGCAAAACAACTGGGGAGCGACCATACCTGCGGTATTTGGGCGCTGCCTTCTCTCCCTAGCCCTGCGAGACCACTGGGGAGCAGCCTTCCTGCGGCATTAGGACGCCGCCTTCTCTCCCTAGCTCTCCGAGACCACTGGGGAGCGGCCCTTCCTGCGAGATTAGGGCGCTGCCTTCTCTCCTCAGCTCTGCCAGGGGCCTAGGGAGCAGCCCTTCCTGCGGGATTAGGGCGCTGTCTTCTCTCCCTTGCTCTGCGAGACCACTGGGGAGCAGCCCTTCCTTCGGGATTTGGGCGCCGCCTTCTCTCCGTAGCTCTGCGAGACCACAGAGGAGTGACCGCTTCTGCGGGATTAGGGCGCTGTCTTCTCTTCCTAGCCCTGCGAGACCAATGGGGTGCAGCCCTTCCTGCGCGATTAGGGCGCCGCCTTCTCTCTCTAGCTCTGCGGGACCACTGTGGAGTGGCCCTTCCTGCGGGACTAGAGCTCTGCCTTCTCTCCCTAGCTCTGCGAGACCGCTGAGGAGCGGCCCTTCATGCGGAATTAAGGCGCTGCCTTCTCTGCCTAGCTCTGTGAGACCACTGGGGAGAGGTCCTTCCTGCGGGATAAAGGTGCTGCCTTCTCTCCCTAGCTCTGGAAGACCACTGGGGAGCGGCCCTTCTTGCGGGATTGGTGTGCTGCCTTCTCTCCCTAGCTCTCCGAGACCACTGGGGAGTGGCCCTTCCTGCGGGATTAGGGCGCTGCCTTCTCTCCTCAGCTCTGCCAGGGGCCTGGGGAGCAGCCCTTCCTGCGGGATTAGGGCGCTGCCTTCTCTCCCTAGCTCTGCGACACCTATGGGGAGCGGCCCTTCCTGCGGGGGCGGGGCATTGTTCTCTCTCCCCATCTCTGCCAGGGGTTTGAGGAGCAGCCCTTCCTGCGGGATTAGGGCGCTTCCTTCTATCCCTAGCTCTGCGAGACCACAGGAGAGCGGCCATTCCTGCGGGATTAGGGTTCTGCCTTCTCTCGCTAGCTCTGAGAGACCACTGGGGAGCAGTTCTTCCTGCGGGATTAAGGTGCTTCCTTTTCTCCTTAGCTCTGTGAGACCACTGGGGAGAAGCCATCCCTGTGGGATTAGAGCGCTGCATTCTCTCCCTAGCTCTGCGATACCACTGGGGAGCGGCCCTTTCTGCGGGGGGCGAGGCATTGTCTTCTCTCCCCAGCTCTACCGGGGCCTGGGGAGCAGCGCTTCCTGCGAGATTAGGACGCTACCTTCTATCCCTAGCTCTGCGAGACCACTGGGGAGTTCCCTTCCTGCGGGAATAGGGCGCTGCCTTCTCTCCCAAGATCTGCGAGACTACTGGGGAGCGGCCCTTCCTGCGGGATTAGGGCGCTGCCTCCTCTCCCTAGCTCTGCGAGACCACTGGGGAACGACCCTTCCTGCGGGATTAGGGCGCTGTCTTCTCTCCCAAGCTCTGCGAGACCACTGGGGAGCGGCCGCTCCTGCTGGATTAGGGCGCTGAATCTTCTTCCATGTTCTGCGAATCCACTGGGGAGCGGCTCCTCCTGCGGGAGGGGGCATGGGCTTCCCTCCGCAGCTCTGCCACGGGTCTGGGGAGCAGCCCTTCCTGCGGGATTAGGACGCTGCCTTCTCTCCCTAGCTCTGCGAGACCACTGGGGAGCAGCCCTTTCTGCGGGATAAGAGCGCTGCATTCTCTCCCTAGCTCTGCGAGACCACTGGGGAGCGGCCCTTCCTGCGGGATTAAGGCGCTGCCTTCTCTGCCTAGCTCTGTGAGACCACGGGGGAGCGGCCCTTCCTGCGGGATTATTGCGCTGCCTTCTCTCCCAACTCTGCCAGACCACTGGGGAGGGGCCATTCCTGCGGGATTAGGACGGTGCCTTATCTCTGTAGCTCTGCAACACAACTGGGGAGTTGCCTTCCTGCGGGGGCGGGGTGCTGGCTTCCCTCCACAGCACTGCTAGTTTCCTGGGGAGCAGAACTTTCGGCGGGATTAGGGCGCTGCCTTCTCTCCCTACATCTACGAGACCACTGGCGAGCGGCCGTTCCTGCGGGATTAGGGTGCTGCCTTCTCTCGCTAGCTCTGAGAGACCACTGGGGAGCAGTCCTTCCTGCGGGATTAAGGTGCTTCCATTTCTCCCTAGCTCTGTGAGACCACTGGGGAGTGGTCCTTCCTGCGGGATTAGTGCGCTGCCTTCTCTCCCAACTCTGCCAGACCACTGGGGAGGGGCCCTTCCTGCGGGATTAGGACGGTGCCTTATCTCTCTAGCTCTGCAACACAACTGGGGAGTTGCCCTTCCTGCGGGGGCGGGGCGCTGGCTTCCCTCCCCAGCCCTGCTAGTTGGCTGGGGAGCAGAACTTCCGGCGGGATTAGGGCGCTGCCTTCTCTCCCTACATCTACGAGACCACTGGCGAGCGGCCGTTCCTGCGGGATTAGGGTGCTGCCTTCTCTCGCTAGCTCTGAGAGACCACTGGGGAGCAGTTCTTCCTGCGGGATTAAGGTGCTTCCTTTTCTCCTTAGCTCTGTGAGACCACTGGGGAGAAGCCATCCCTGTGGGATTAGTGCGCTGCATTCTCTCACTAGCTCTGCGATACCACTGGGGAGCGGCCCTTTCTGCGGGGAGCGAGGCATTGTCTTCTCTCCCCAGCTCTACCGGGGTCTGGGGAGCAGCGCTTCCTGCGAGATTAGGACGCTACCTTCTATCCCTAGCACTGCGAGACCACCGGGGAGCGGCCGTTATTGCGAGATTAGGGCGCTGCCTTTTCTCCCTAGCTCTGCGAGACCACTGGGGAGTTCCCTTCCTGCGGGATTAGGGCGCTACCTTCTCTCACTAGCTCTGCGACACCACTGGGGAGAAGCAGTTCCTGCGGGATTAGGGCGCTGCCTTCTCTCCCAAGATCTGCGAGACTACTGGGGAGCGGCCCTTCCTGCGGGATTAGGGCGCTGCCTCCTCTCCCTAGCTCTGCGAGACCACTGGGTAACGACCCTTCCTGCGGGATTAGGGCGCTGTCTTCTCTCCCAAGCTCTGCGAGACCACTGGGGAGCGGCCGCTCCTGCTGGATTAGGGCGCTGCCTCTTCTTCCATGTTCTGCGAATCCACTGGGGAGCGGCTCCTCCTGCGGGAGGGGGCATAGGCATCCCTCCCCAGCTCTGCCGGGGGTCTGGGGAGCAGCCCTTCCTGCGGGATTAGGACGCTGCCTTCTCTCCCTAGCTCTGCGAGACCGCTGGGGAGCAGCCCTTCCTGCGGGGAGCGAGGCATTGTCTTCTCTCCCCAGCTCTACCGGGGTCTGGGGAGCAGCGCTTCCTGCGAGATTAGGATGCTACCTTCTATCCCTAGCACTGCGAGACCACCGGGGAGCGGCCGTTATTGCGAGATTAGGGCGCTGCCTTTTCTCCCTAGCTCTGCGAGACCACTGGGGAGTTCCCTTCCTGCGGGATTAGGGCGCTACCTTCTCTCACTAGCTCTGCGACACCACTGGGGAGTGGCAGTTCCTGCGGGATTAGGGCGCTGCCTTCTCTCCCAAGATCTGCGAGACTACTGGGGAGCGGCCCTTCCTGCGGGATTAGGGCGCTGCCTCCTCTCCCTAGCTCTGCGAGACCACTGGGGAACGACCCTTCCTGCGGGATTAGGGCGCTGTCTTCTCTCCCAAGCTCTGCGAGACCACTGGGGAGCGGCCGCTCCTGCTGGATTAGGGCGCTGCCTCTTCTTCCATGTTCTGCGAATCCACTGGGGAGCGGCTCCTCCTGCGGGAGGGGGCATAGGCATCCCTCCCCAGCTCTGCCGGGGGTCTGGGGAGCAGCCCTTCCTGCGGGATTAGGACGCCTCTTTCTCTCCCTAGCTCTGCGAGACCATTGGTGAGCGTCCCTTCCTGCGGGATAAGGGCGCTGCCTTCTCTCCCTAGCTCTGCGAGACCACTACGGAGCAGCCCTTCCTGCGGGATTAGGACGCCTCCTTCTCTCCCTAGCTCTGCGAGACCATTGGAGAGCGTCCCTTCCTGCGGGATTAGGGCGCTGCCTTCTCCCCCTAGCTCTGCGAGACCCCTTGAGAGCGGCCCTTCCTGCGGGATTAGGGCGCTGCCTTATCTCGCTACCTCTGCGAGACCACTGGGGAGCAGCCCTTCCTGAGGGATTAGGGCGCCGCCTTCTCTGCCTAGCTCTGCGAGACCACTGGGGAATGGCCCTTACTGCGGGATTAGGGCACTGCCTTCTCTGCCTAGCTCTACGAGACCACTGGGGAGCATCACTTCCTGCGGGATTAGGTCGCAGCCTTCTCTCCCTAGCTCTGCGAGACCACTGGGTAGCGGCCCTTCCTGCGGGATTAAGGCACTGCCTTCTCTCCCTTGCTATGCGAGACCACTGGGAAGAGGCCTTTACTGCAGGATTATGGCTCCGCCTTCTCTCCCTAGCTCTGCGAGACCACTGGGGAGCAGCAATACCCTGCAGGATTAAGGCGCTGCCTTCTCTCCCGAGCTCTGCAAGACCACTGTGGAGCAGCCCTTCCTGCGGGATTAGGGCGCCGCCTTCTCTCTCTAGCTCTGCGGGACCACTGTGGAGTGGCCCTTCCTGCGGGACTAGAGCGCTGCCTTCTCTCCCTAGCTCTGCGAGACCGCTGGGGAGCAGCCCCTCATGCGGAATTAAGGCGCTGCCTTCTCTGCCTAGCTCTGTGAGACCACTGGGGAGAGGTCCTTCCTGCGGGATAAAGGTGCTGCCTTCTCTCCCTAGCTCTGGAAGACCACTGGGGAGCGGCCCTTCTTGCGGGATTAGTGTGCTGCCTTCTCTCCCTAGCTCTCCGAGACCACTGGAGAGTGGCCCTTCCTGCGGGATTAGGGCGCTGCCTTCTCTCCCTAGCTCTGCGACACCTATGGGGAGCGGCCCTTCCTGCGGGGGCGGGGCATTGTTTTCTCTCCCCATCTCTGCCAGGGGTTTGAGGAGCAGCCCTTCCTGCGGGATTAGGGTGCTTCCTTCTATCCCTAGCTCTGCGAGACCACCGGAGAGCGGCCGTTCCTGCGGGATTAGGGTGCTGCCTTCTCTCGCTAGCTCTGAGAGACCACTGGGGAGCAGTTCTTCCTGCGGGATTAAGGTTCTTCCTTTTCTCCTTAGCTCTGTGAGACCACTGGGGAGAAGCCATCCCTGTGGGATTAGAGCGCTGCATTCTCTCCCTAGCTCTGCGATACCACTGGGGAGCGGCCCTTTCTGCGGGGGGCGAGGCATTGTCTTCTCTCCCCAGCTCTACCGGGGTCTGGGGAGCAGCGCTTCCTGCGAGATTAGGACGCTACCTTCTATCCCTAGCTCTGCGAGATCACCGGGGAGCGGCCGTTATTGCGAGATTAGGGCGCTGCCTTTTCTCCCTAGCTCTGCGAGACCACTGGGGAGTTCCCTTCCTGCGGGATTAGGGCGCTACCTTCTCTCACTAGCTCTGCGACACCACTGGGGAGTGGCAGTTCCTGCGGGATTAGGGCGCTGCCTCCTCTCCCTAGCTCTGCGAGACCACTGGGGAACGACCCTTCCTGCGGGATTAGGGCGCTGTCTTCTCTCCCAAGCTCTGCAAGACCACTGGGGAGCGGCCGCTCCTGCTGGATTAGGGCGCTGCCTCTTCTTCCATGTTCTGCGAATCCACTGGGGAGCGGCTCCTCCTGCGGGAGGGGGCATGGGCTTCCCTCCGCAGCTCTGCCAGGGGTCTGGGGAGCAGCCCTTCCTGCGGGATTAGGATGCTGCCTTCTCTCCCTAGCTCTGCGAGACCACTGGGGAGCAGCCCTTTCTGCAGGATAAGAGCGCTGCCTTTTCTCCGTAGCTCTGCGAGACCACTGGGGAGCGGCCCTTCCTGCAGGATTAGGGCGCTGCCTCCTCTTCCTAGCTCTGCAAGACCACTGGGGAGCAGCCCTCCCTCCCGGATTAGGGCACTGCCTTCTCTCCCTAGCTCTGCGAGACCACTGGGGAGCAGCCCTTTCTGCGGGATAAGAGCGCTGCCTTTTCTCCGTAGCTCTGCGAGACCACTGGGGAGCAGCCCTTCCTGCGGGATTAGAGTGCTGCCTTCTCTCCCTACATCTACGAGACCACTGGGGAGCAGCCGTTCCTGCTGGATTAGGGCGCTGCCTTCTCTCCGTAGCTCTGCGAGACCACTGGGGAGCGGCCGTTCCTGCGGGATTAGGGCGCTGCCTTCTCTCGTTAGCTCTGCGAGACCACTGGGGAGCAGCCCTTCATGCGGGATTAGGGCGCCTCCTCCTATCCCTAGCTCTGCGAGACCACGGGGGAGCAGCCCTTCCTGCGGGATTAGGGTGCCGCGTTCTCTCCCTTGCTCTGCAAGACCACTGGGGAGCGACCGTTCCTGCGGGATTAGGGCGCTGCCTTCTCTCCCTAGCTCTGCAAAACAACTGGGGAGCGACCATACCTGCGGTATTTGGGCGCTGCCTTCTCTCCCTAGCCCTGCGAGACCACTGGGGAGCAGCCCTTCCTGCGGCATTAGGGCGCCGCCTTCTCTCCCTAGCTCTCCGAGACCACTGGGGAGCAGCCCTTCCTGCGAGCTTAGAGCGCTGCCTTCTCTTCTCAGCTCTGCCAGGGGCCTGGGGAGCAGCCCTTCCTGCGGGATTAGGGCGCTGCCTTCTCTCCCTTGCTCTGCGAGACCACTGGGGAGCAGCCCTTCCTTCGGGATTGGGGCGCCGCCTTCTCTCCCTAGCTCTGCGAGACCACAGAGGAGTTACCGCTTCTGCGTGATTTGGGCGCTGCCTTCTCTCCCAAGCTCTGCAAGACCACTAGGGACCGACCGTACCTGCGGGATTAGGGCGCTGCCTTCTCTTCCTAGCCCTGCGAGACCAATGGGGTGCAGCCCTTCCTGCGGGATTAGAGCGCTGCATTCTCTCCCTAGCTCTGCGAGACAGCTGAAGAGCGGCCCTTCATGCGGGATTAAGGCGCTGCCTTCTCTGCCTAGCTCTGTGAGACCACGGGGGAGCGGTCCTTCCTGCGGGATAAAGGTGCTGCCTTCTCTCCCTAGCTCTGGAAGACCACTGGGGAGTGGCCCTTCCTGCGGGATTAGGGCGCTGCGTTCTCTCCTCAGCTCTGCCAGGGGCCTGGGGAGCAGCCCTTCCTGCGTGATTAGGGCGCTTCCTTCTATCCCTAGCTCTGCGAGACCACCGGGGAGCGGCCGTTCCTGCGGCATTAGTGCGCCGCCTTCTTTCTCTAGCTCTGCAACCCCACTGGGGAGCGGCCTTTCCTGCGGGGGCGGGGCGCTGGCTTCCCTCCCGAGCTCTGCCAGGGGCCTGGGGTGCAGCCCTTCCTGAGGGATTAGGACGCTGCCTTTTCTCCATAGCTCTGCGAGACCACTGGGGAGCTGCCCTTCCTGTGGGATTAGGGCGCTGCTTTCTCTCCTTACCTCTGCGAGACCACTGGGGAGCGGCCCTCCCTGAGGGATTAGGGCGCTGCCTTCTCTCCCTAGCTCCGCGAGAGCTGTGGGGAGCGGCCCTTCCTGCGGGATTAGGGAGCTGCCTTCTCTCCCAACTCTGCCAGACCACTGGGGAGGGCCCATTCCTGCGGGATTAGGACAGTGCCTTATCTCTCTAGCTCTGCAACACAACTGGGGAGTTCCCTTCCTGCGGGGGCGGGGTGCTGGCTTCCCTCCCCAGCACTGCTAGTTTCCTGGGGAGCAGAACTTTCGGCGGGATTAGGGCGATGCCTTCTCTCCCTACATCTACGAGACCACTGGCGAGCGGCCGTTCCTGCGGGATTAGGGCGCTGCCTTCTCTCCCTACATCTACGAGACCACTGGCGAGCGGCCGTTCCTGCGGGATTAGGGTGCTGCCTTCTCTCGCTAGCTCTGAGAGACCACTGGGGAGCAGTCCTTCCTGCGGGATTAAGGTGCTTCCTTTTCTCCCTAGCTCTGTGAGACCACTGGGGAGTGGTCCTTCCTGCGGGATTAGTGCGCTGCCTTCTCTCCCAACTCTGCCAGACCACTGGGGAGGGGCCCTTCCTGCGGGATTAGGACGGTGCCTTATCTCTCTAGCTCTGCAACACAACTGGGGAGTTGCCCTTCCTGCGGGGGCGGGGCGCTGGCTTCCCTCCCCAGCCCTGCTAGTTGGCTGGGGAGCAGAACTTCCGGCGGGATTAGGGCGATGTCTTCTCTCCCTACATCTACGAGACCACTGGCGAGCGGCCGTTCCTGCGGGATTAGGGTGCTGCCTTCTCTCGCTAGCTCTGAGAGACCACTGGGGAGCAGTTCTTCCTGCAGGATTAAGGTGCTTCCTTTTCTCCTTAGCTCTGTGAGACCACTGGGGAGAAGACATCCCTGTGGGATTAGTGCGCTGCATTCTCTCCCTAGCTCTGCGATACCACTGGGGAGCGGCCCTTTCTGCGGGGGGCGAGGCATTGTCTTCTCTCCCCAGCTCTACCGGGGTATGGGGAGCAGCGCTTCCTGCGAGATTAGGGCGCTGCCTTTTCTCCCTAGCTCTGCGAGACCACTGGGGAGTTCCCTTCCTGCGGGATTAGGGCGCTACCTTCTCTCACTAGCTCTGCGACACCACTGGGGAGTGGCAGTTCCTGTGGGATTAGGGCGCTGCCTTCTCTCCCAAGATCTGCGAGACTACTGGGGAGCGGCCCTTCCTGCGGGATTAGGGCGCTGCCTCCTCTCCCTAGCTCTGCGAGACCACTGGGGAACGACCCTTCCTGCGGGATTAGGGCGCTGTCTTCTCTCCCAAGCTCTGCGAGACCACTGGGGAGCGGCCGCTCCTGCAGGATTAGGGCGCTGCCTCTTCTTCCATGTTCTGCGAATCCACTGGGGAGCGGCTCCTCCTGCGGGAGGGGGCATAGGCTTCCCTCCCCAGCTCTGCCGGGGGTCTGGGGAGCAGCCCTTCCTGCGGGATTAGGACGCTGCCTTCTCTCCCTAGCTCTGCGAGACCACTGGGGAGCAGCCCTTTCTGCGGGATAAGAGCGCTGCCTTTTCTCCGTAGCTCTGCGAGACCACTGGGGAGCGGCCCTTCCTGCGGGATTAGGGTGCTGCCTTCTCTCTCTACATCTACGAGACCACTGGGGAGCAGCCGTTCCTGCTGGATTAGGGCGCTGCCTTCTCTCTGTAGCTCTGCGAGACCACTGGGGAGCGGCCGTTCATGCGGGATTAGGGCGCTGCCTTCTCTCGTTAGCTCTGAGAGACCACTGGGGAGCAGCCCTTCCTGCGGGATTAGGGCGTCGCCTCCTATCCCTAGCTCTGCGAGACCACTGGGGAGCAGCCCTTCCTGCGGGATTAGGGCGCTGCCTTCTCTCCCTTGCTCTGCGAGACCACTGGGGAGCAGCCCTTCCTTCGGGATTGGGGCGCCGCCTTCTCTCCCTAACTCTGCGAGACCATAGAGGAGTGACAGCTTCTGCGTGATTTGGGCGCTGCCTTCTCTCCCAAGCTCTGCAAGACCACTAGGTTGCGACCGTACCTGCGGGATTAGGGCGCTGCCTTCTCTTCCTAGCCCTGCGAGACCAATGGGGTGCAGCCCTTCCTGCGGGATTAGAGCGCTGCATTCTCTCCCTAGCTCTGCGAGACCGCTGAAGAGCGGCCCTTCATGCGGGATTAAGGCGCTTCCTTCTCTGCCTAGCTCTGGAAGACCACTGGGGAGTGGCCCTTCTTGCGGGATTAGTCTGCTGCCTTCTCTCCCTAGCTCTCCGAGACCACTTGGGAGCAGCCCTTCCTGCGGGATTAGGGCGCTGCCTTCTCTCCCTAGCTCTGCGACACCTCTGGGGAGCGGCCCTTCCTGCGGGGGCGGGGCATTGTATTCTCTCCCCAGCTCTGCCAGGGGTTTGAGGAGCAGCCCTTCCTGCGGGATTAAGGCGCTTCCTTCTATCCCTAGCTCTGAGAGACCACCGGGGAGCGGCCGTTCCTGCGGCATTAGTGCGCCGCCTTCTTTCTCTAGCTCTGCAACCCCACTGGGGAGCGGCCTTTCCTGCGGGGGCGGGGCTCTGGCTTCCCTCCCGAGCTCTGCCAGGGGCCTGGGGAGCAGCCCTTCCTGAGGGATTAGGACGCTGCCTTTTCTCCATAGCTCTGCGAGACCACTGGGGAGCAGCCCTTCCTGTGGGATTAGGGCGCTGCTTTCTCTCCTTACCTCTGCGAGACCACTGGGGAGCGGCCCTCCCTGAGGGATTAGGGCGCTGCCTTCTCTCCCTAGGTCTGCGAGACCACTGGTGATCGGCCCTTCCTGCGGCATTAGGGCGCCGCCTTCTCTCCCTAGCTCCGCGAGACCAATGGAGAGCGGCCCTTCCTGCGGGATTAGGGCGCTGCCTTCTCTCCCAACTCTGCCAGACCACTGGGGAGGGGCCCTTCCTGCGGGATTAGGACCGTGCCTTATCTCTCTAGCTCTGCAACACAACTGGGGAGTTGCCCTTCCTGCGGGGGCGGGGCGCTGGCTTCCATCCCCAGCCCTGCTAGTTGGCTGGGGAGCAGAACTTCCGGCGGGATTAGGGTGATGCCTTCTCTCCCTACATCTAAGAGACCACTGGCGAGCGGCCGTTCCAGCGGGATTAGGGCGCTGCCTTCTCTCCCTACATTTACGAGACAACTGGCGAGCGGCCGTTCCTGCGGGATTAGGGTGCTGCCTTCTCTCGCTAGCTCTGAGAGACCACTGGGGAGCAGTCCTTCCTGCGGGATTAAGGTGCTTCCTTTTCTCCCTAGCTCTGTGAGACCACTGGGGAGTGTTACTTCCTGCGGGATTAAGGTGCTTCCTGTTCTCCTTAGCTCTGTGAGACCACTGGGGAGCAGTCCTTCCTGCGGGATTAAGGTGCTTCCTTTTCTCCTTAGTTCTGTGAGACCACTGGGAAGAAGCTATCCGTGTGGGATTAGAGCGCTGCATTCTCTCCCTAGCTCTGCGATACCACTGGGGAGCGGCCCTTTCTGCGGGGGGCGAGGCATTGTCTTCTCTCCCCAACTCTACCGGGGGTCTGGGGAGCAGCGCTTCCTGCGGGATTAGGACGCTACCTTCTATCCCTAGCTCTGCGAGACCACCGGGGAGCGGCCGTTATTGCGAGATTAGGGCGCTGCCTTTTCTCCCTAGCTCTGCGAGACCACTGGGGAGTTCCCTTCCTGCGGGATTAGGGCGCTACCTTCTCTCACTAGTCTGCGACACCACTGGTGAGTGGCCGTTCCTGCGGGATTAGGGTGCTGCCTTCTCTCCCTAGATCTGCGAGACTACTGGGGAGCGGCCCTTCCTGCGGGATTAGGGCGCTGCCTCCTCTCCCTAGCTCTGCGAGACCACTGGGGAACGACCCTTCCTGCGGGATTAGGGCGCTGTCTTCTCTCCCAAGCTCTGCGAGACCACTGGGGAGGGGCCGCTCATGCTGGATTAGGGCGCTGCCTCCTCTTCCATGCTCTGCGAATCCACTGGGGAGCGGCTCCTCCTGCGGGGGGGGCATAGGCTTCCCTCCCCAGCTCTGCCAGGGGTCTGGGGAGCAGCCCTTCCTGCGGGATTAGGACGCTGCCTTCTCTCCCTAGCTCTGCGAGACCACTGGGGAGTAGCCCTTTCTGCGTTATAAGAGCGCTGCCTTTTCTCCGTAGCTCTGCGAGACCACCGGGGAGCGGCCGTTATTGCGAGATTAGGGCGCTGCCTTTTCTCCCTAGCTCTGCGAGACCACTGGGGAGTTCCCTTCCTGCGGGATTAGGGCGCTGCCTTCTCTCCCTAGAACTGCGAGACCACTTGGGAGTGGCCCTTCCTGCGGGGGCGATGCGCTGGCTTCCCTCCCGAGCTCTGCCAGGGGCCTGGGGAGCAGCCCTTCCTGCGGGATTAGGGCGCTGCCTTCTCTACCTAGCTCTGCGAGACCGGTGGGGAGCAACCCTTCGTGCGGGATTCGGGCGCTGCCTTCTCTCCTAGCTCTGCGAGACCACTGGGGAGCGGCCCTTCCTGCGGGATTAGGGTGCTGCCTTCTCTCCCTACACCTACGAGACCACTGGGGAGCAGCCGTTCCTGCTGGATTAGGGCGCTGCCTTCTCTCCCTAGCTCTGCGAGACCACTGGGAAGCAGCCCTTCCTGCGGGATTAGGGTGCCGCGTTCTGTCCCTTGCTCTGCAAGACCACTGGCGAGCGACCGTTCCTGCGGGATTAGGGCGCTGCCTTCTCTCCCTAGCACTGCAAAACAACTGGGGAGCGACCATACCTGCGTTATTTGGGCACTGCCTTCTCTCCCTAGCCCTGCAAGACCACTGGGGAGCAGCCCTTCCTGCGGCATTAAGGCGCCGCCTTCTCTCCCTTGCTCTCCGAGACCACTGGAGAGCGGCCCTTCCTGCGGGATTAGGGCGCTGCCTTCTCTCCCTTGCTCTGCGAGACCACTGGGGAGCAGCCCTTCCTTCGGGATTGGGGCGCCGCCTTCTCTCCCTAGCTCTGCGAGACCACAGAGGAGTGACCGCTTCTGTGGGATTAGGGCTCTGCCTTCTCTCCCTAGCTCTGCAAGACCACTGGGGAGCGACCGTTACTACGGGATTAGGGCGCTGCCTTCTCTCCCTAGCACTGCAAAACAACTGGGGAGCGACCATACCTGCGGTATTTGGGCGCTGCCTTCTCTCCCTAGCTCTCCGAGACCACTGGAGAGCGGCCCTTCCTGCGAGATTAGGGCGCTACCTTCTCTCCTCAGCTCTGCCAGGGGTCTCGGGAGCAGACCTTCCTGCGGGATTAGGGCGCTGCCTTCTCTCCCTTGCTCTGCGAGACCACTAGGGAGCAGCCCTTCCTTCGGGATTGGGGCGCCGCCTTCTCTCCCTAGCTCTGCGAGACCACAGAGGAGTGACCGCTTCTGTGGGATTAGGGCGCTGCCTTCTCTTCCTAGCCCTGCGGGACCAATGGGGTGCAGCCCTTTCTGCACGATTAGGGGGCCGCCTTCTCTCTCTAGCTCTGCGGGACCACTGTGGAGTGGCCCTTCCTGCGGGATTAGAGCGCTGCCTTCTCTCCCTAGCTCTGCGAGACCGCTGAAGAGCGGCCCTTCATGCGGGATTAAGACGCTGCCTTCTCTGTCTAGCTCTGTGAGACCACTGGGGAGCGGTCCTTCCTGCGGGATTAGGGCGCTGCGTTCTCTCCTCAGCTCTGCCAGGGGCCTGGGGAGCAGCCCTTCCTGCGGGATTAGGGCGCTGCCTTCTCTCCCTAGCTCTGCGACACCTCTGGGGAGCGGCCCTTCCTGCGGGGGCGGGGCATTGTATTCTCTCCCCAGCTCTGCCAGGTGTTTGAGGAGCGGTCGTTCCTGCGGCATTAGGGCGCCGCGTTCTTTCTCTAGCTCTGCAATCCCACTGGGGAGCGGCCTTTCCTGCGGGGGCGGGGCGCTGGCTTCCCTCCCGAGCTCTTCCAGGGGCCTGGGGAGCAGCCCTTCCTGAGGGATTAGGACGCTGCCTTCTCTCCATAGCTCTGCGAGAGCACTGGGGAGCAGCCCTTCCTGTGGGATTAGGGTGCTGCTTTCTCTCCTTACCTCTGCGAGACCACTGGGGATCGGCCCTTCCTGCGGCATTAGGGCTCCGCCTTCTCTCCCTAGCTCCGTGAGAGCTGTGGGGAGCGGCCCTTCCTGCGGGATTAGGGCGCTGCCTTCGCTCCCCAGCTCTGCGAGACCAATGGAGAGCGGCCCTTCCTGCGGGATTAGGGCGCTGCCTTCTCCCCCAACTCTGCCAGACCACTGGGGAGGGGCCCTTCCTGCGGGATTAGGACGATGCCTTATCTCTCTAGCTCTGCAACACAACTGGGGAGTTGCTCTTCGTGCGGGGGCGGGGCGCTGGCTTCCCTCCCCAGCCCTGCTAGTTGGCTGGGGAGCAGAACTTCCGGCGGGATTAGGGCGATGCCTTCTCTCCCTACATCTACGAGACCACTGACGAGCGGCCGTACCTGCGGGATTAGGGTGCTGCCTTCTCTCGCTAGCTCTGAGAGACCAATGGGGAGCAGTTCTTCCTGCGGGATTAAGGTGCTTCCTTTTCTCCTTAGCTCTGTGAGACCACTGGGGAGAAGCCATCCCTGTGGGATTAGAGCGCTGCATTCTCTCCCTAGCTCTGCGATACCACTGGGGAGCGGCCCTTTCTGCGGGGGGCGAGGCATTGTCTTCTCTCCCCAGCTCTACTGGGGGTCTGGGGAGCAGCGCTTCCTGCGGGATTAGGACGCTACCATCTATCCCTAGCTCTGCGAGACCACCGGGGAGCGGCCGTTATTGTGAGATTAGGGCGCTGCCTTTTCTCCCTAGCTGTGCGAGACCAATGGGGAGTTCCCTCCCTGCCAGATAAGGGCGCTGCCTTCCCTCCCTAGCTCTGCGAGACCACTAGGGAGCGGCCTTTTCTGCGGGATTAGGGTGCTGCCTTCTCTACCTACATCTGCGAGACCACTGGGGAGCGTCCTTTCCTGTGGGATTAGGGGGCCGCCGTCTCTCCCTAGCTCTGCTAGGCCACTGGGCAGCACCCCTTTCTGCAGGATTAGGGCGCTGCCTTCTCTCCCTAGCTCTGCGAGACCACTGGGGAGCAGCCCTTCCTGCGGGACTAGGGCGCTGCATTCTCTCCCTAGCTCTGCAAGACCACTGGGAAGCAACCCTTTATGTGGGATTAGGTCGCAGCCTTCTCTCCCCAGCTCTGCCAGACCATTGCGGAGTAGATCTTCCTGCGGGATTAGGTTGCTGCTTTCTCTCCCTAGCTCTGCGAGACCACTGGGGAGCGGCCTTTCCTGTGGGATTAGGGGGCCGCCTTCCCTCTTTAGCTCTGCGAGGCCACTGGACAGCACTTCTTTCTGCAGGATTAGGGCGCTGCCTTCTCTCCCTAGCTCTGCGAGACCACTGGTGAGCGAACGTACCTGCGGGATTAGGGCGCTGCCTTCTCTACCTAGATCTGCGAGACCACTGGGGAGCAGCCCATCCTGCAGGATTAGGGCGCTGCCTTCTCTCCCTAGCTCTGAGAGACCACTGGGGAGCAGCCCTTCTTCCGGGATTAGGGCACTGCCTTCTCTGCCTAGCTCTGCGAAACCGCTGTAGAGCGGCCCTTCATGCGGGATTAAGGCGCTGCCTTCTCTGCCTAGCTCTGCGAGACCACTGGGGAGCGGCCCTTCCTGCAGGATTAGGGCGCTGCCTGCTCTCCCTAGCTCTGCGAGACCACTGGGGAGCAGCCTTTCCTGCGGGATTAGGGCACTGCCTTCTCTCGTTAGCTCTGCGAGACCACTGGTGTGTAGCTCTTCCTGCGGGATTAAGGCTCCGCCTGCTATACCTAGCTCTGCGAGACCACTGGGGATCAGCCCTTCCTGCGGGATTAGGGCGCTGCCTTCTCTCCCTAGCTCTGCGAGACGACTGGGGAGCGGCACTTCCTGCGGGATTAGGGCACTGCCTTCTCTCCCTAGCTCTGCGAGACCACTGGGGAGTGGTCCCTCCAGTTGGATTAGCGTGCTGCCTTCTCTCCCTACCTCCTGGAAACCACTGGGGAGCGGCTCTTCCTGTGGGATTAGAGCTTTGCCTTCTCTCCCTAACTGTCCGAGACCACTGGAGAGAGGCCCTTCCTGCGGGATTAGGGCGCTACCTTCTCTCCTCAGCTGTGCCAGGGGCCTGGGGAGGAGCCCTTCCTGCGGGATTAGGGCGCTGACGTCTCTCCCTAGCTCTGTGAGACCACTGGGGAGCAGCCCTTCCTGCGAGACTAGGGCGCCGACTACTATACCTAGCTCTGCTACACCACTGGGGAGCGACCATTCCTGCGGTATTAGGTCACTGCCTTCTCTCCCTAGCTCTGCGAGACCAGTGGGGAACGTTCCTTCCTGTGGGATTAGGGCGCTGCCGTCTCTCCCTAGCTCTGTGAGGCAACTGGGGAGCGACCGTTCCTGCGGGATTAGGGCGCTGCCTTCTCCAGTTAGCTCTGCGAGACCACTGGTGTGCAGCCCTTCCTGCGGGATTAGGGCGCCGACTCCTCTCTCTAGCTCTGCGAGACCACTGGGGAGATGCCCTTCCAGCGGGATTAGGGCGCTGCCTGCTCTCCCTGGCTCTGCGACACCACTGGGGAGCGTCCCTTTCTGTGAAATTAGGGAGCTGCCTTCTCTCCTTGGCTCTGCGACACCACTGGGGAGCGGCCATTCCTGCGGAATTAGGGCGCTGTATCCTCTCCGTAGCTCTGCGACACCACTTGGCTGCGGCCATTCCTGCGGGATAAGGGCGCTGAATTCTCTCCTTAGCTCTGCGAGACCACTGGGGAGCAGCCCTTCCTGCGGGATTAATGCGCTGCCGCCTCTTCCTAGCTCTGCGAGACCACTGGGGAGCGGCCCTTTCTGCGAGATCAGGGCGCCACATCCTCTCCCTAGCTCTGCGAGACCACTGGGGAGCGGCCCTTCCTGCTGGATTAGGGCGCTTCCTCCTCTTCCTAGCTCTGCGAGACCACTGGGGAGCGGCCCTTCCTGCGGGATTAGGGCGCTGCCTCCTCTCACTATCTCTGCGAAACCTCTGGGGAGGGGACCTTTCTGTGGGATTAGGACGGTGCCTTCTCTAACTATCTCTGCCAGAACACTAGGGAGCGGCCCTTCCTGCGGGATTAGGGCGCTGCCTCCAATTCCTAGCTCTGTGAGACCACTGGGGAGCGGCCTTTCCTTTGGGATTAGGGCGCTGCCTTCACTCCCTAGCTGTGCGACACCACTGGGGAGCGGCCCTTCCTGCGGGATTAGTGCGCTGTCTCCTCTCTCTAGCACTGCGTGACCACTGGGGAGCGGCCCTTCCTTCGGGATTAGGGCGCTGCCTCCTACCCCTGGCTCTGCGAGACAACTGGGGAGCAGCCCTTCCTGCGGGATAAGGGCGCTGCCTCCACTCCCCCGCTCTGCGAGACTTCTGGGGAGCGGCCCATCCTGCGGGATTAGGGCACTGCCTTCTCTCCCTAGCTCTTCGAGACCACTGGGGAGCGGCCCTTTCTGCGGGATTAGGGCGCTGCCTCCTCTTCATTGCTCCGCGAGACCACTGGGGAGCGCCCTTTCCTGCGGAATTCGGGCGCTGCCTCCTCTCTCTAGCTCTGCAAGACCACTGGGGAACTACCCTTCCTGCGGGATTAGGGCGCTGCCTTCACTCCCGAGCTCTGCGAGACCACTGGGGAGCGGCCCTTACTGCGGGATTTGGGAGCTGTATCGTCTCCCCGGCTCTGCGAGAACACTGGGGAGCGGCCCTTCCTGCGAAATTAGGGCGTTGCCTTCTCTCCCTGGCTCTGCGACACCACTGGGGAGCGGCCCTTCCTCCACTATTAGAGCGCTGCCTCCTCTCCCTAGCTCTGCGACACCACTGGGGTGCGGCCCTTCCTGCGGGATAAGGGCGCTGACTTATCTCCTTAGCTCTGGGAGACCACTGGGGAGCAGCCCTTTCTGCGGGATTAATGAGCTGCCGCATCTTCCTAGATCTGCGAGACCACTGGGGAGCGGCTCTTCCTGAGGGATAAGGGCGCTGAATCCTCTCCCTAGCTCTGCGACACCACTGGGGAGGGAACCTTCCTGTGGGATTAGGGCAATGCCTTCTCTCACTAGCACTGCGAGACCACTAGGGAGCGGACCTTCCTGCGGGATTAGGGCGCTTCCTCCACTCCGTAGCTCTGTGAGACCACTGGGGAGCGGCCCTTTCTGTGGGATTAGGGCGCTGCCATCAATCCCTGGCTGTGCGACACCACTGGGGAGCGGCCCCTCCTGCGGGATTAGGGCGCTGTTTCCTCTCTCTAGCTCTGCGTGACCACTGGGGAGCGGCCCTTCCTGCGGGATTAGGGCGCTGCCTCCTATCCCTGGCTCTGCGAGACCACTGGGGAGCAGCCCTTCCTGCGGGATAAGGGCGCTGCCTCCTCTCCCTAGCTCTGCGACACCACTGGGGAGCAGCCCTTCCTACTGGATTAGGGCGCTGCTTCCTCACATTAGCTCTGCGACACTACTGAGGAGCTGCCCTTCCTGCGCGATTGGGGCGCTGCCTCCTCACTCTAGCTCTGCGACACCACTGGGGTGCGTCCGTTCCTACGGGATTAGGGCGCTGCCTTCACTCCCTAGCTCTGCGAGACCACTGGGGAGTGGCCCTTCCTGCGGGATTAGGGCGCTGCCTCCTCTCCCTGCTCTGTGAGACCACTGGGGAGCGGCCCTTCCTGCGGGATTCGGGTGCTGCCTCCTCTCCCTAGCTCTGCGACACCACTGGGGTGCAGCCCTTCCTGCGCGATAAAGGCGCTGATTTCTCTCCTTAGCTCTGCCAGCCCACTGTGGAGCAGCCCTTCCCGCGGGATTCATGCGCTGCCGTCTCTCCCTAGCTCTGCGAGACCACTGGGGAGCGACCCATCCTGCGGGATTAGGGCGCTGCTTTCTCTCCTTAGTTCTGCGACACCACTGGGGAGGGGACCTTTCTGTGGGATTAGGGCGATGCCTTCTCTCACTAGCTCTGCGAAACCACTGGGGAGTAGCCCTTCCTGCTTGATTAGGGCGCTGTCTCCTCTCCCTAGCTCTGCGAGACCGCTTGGGAGCGGCCCTTCCTGAGGGATTATGGCGCTGCCTTCACTCCCTAGCTCTGCGACAAAACTGGGGAGCAGATCTTCCTGCGGAATTTGTGCGCTGCCTCCTCTCCCTAGCTCTGCGGGACCACTGGGGAGCGGCCCTTCCTGCGGGATTAGGGAGCTGTCTTCACTCCCTAGCTGTGCGAGACCACTGGGGAGCGGCCCTTCCTGCGGGATTAGGGCGCTGCCTTCACTCTCTAGCTCTGCGAGACCACTGGGGAGCTGCCTTTCCTGCGGGATGAGGGTGCTGCCTCCACTCCCCGGCTCTGCGAGAACACTGGGGAGCGGCCCTTTCTGCGGGATTAGGGAGCTGCCTGCTCTCCCTGGCTCTATGACACCACTGGGGAGCATTCCTTCCTGCGGGATTAGGGCGCTTCCTCCTCTCTCTAACTCTGCGACACCACTGGGGAGCGGCCCTTTCTGCGGCATTAGGGCACTGCCTTCTGTCCCTACCTCTGCGAGACAACTGGGGAGCAGTCTTTCCTGAGGGATTAGGACCCCACCTTCTCTCCATAGCTCAGCGAGAACACAGGGGACCGAACGTTCCTGCGGGATTAGGGCGCGCATTCTCTCCCTAGCTCTGCGACACCACTGGGGAGCGGCCCTTCCTGCGGGATTAGGGCGCTGCCTCCTCTCTTTAGCTCTGCGACACCACTGGTGAGCAGCCCTCCCTGCGCGATTAGGGCGCTGCTTCCTCTCCCTAGCTCTGCGACAAAAGTGTGGAGCGAACCTTCCTGTGGGATTAGGGCGCTGCCTCGTCTCTTTAGCTCTGCGACACCACTGGGGAGCGTCCCTTCCTCCGGGATTAGGGCGCTGCTTTCACTCTCTAGCTCTGCGAGACCACTGGGGAGCGGCCCTTCCTGCGGGATTAGGGCGCTGCCTCCTCTTCCCGGCTCTGAGAGACCAATGGGGAGCGGCCCTTCCTGCGGGATAAGGGCACTGCCTCCTCTCCCTAGCTCTGCGACACCACTGGGGAGCGTCCCTTCCTGCGGGATTAGGGCGCTACCTTCACTCTCTAGCTCTGCGAGACCACTGGGGAGCGGCCTTTCCTGCGGGATTAGGGCGCTGCATTCTCTCCCTTGCTCTGCGACACCACTGGGGAGCGGCCCTTCCTCCACTATTATGGCGCTGCCTCCTCTCCCTGGCTCTGCGAAACCACTGGGGAGCGGACCTTCCTGCGGGATTTGGGGGCTGCCTCCTCTCCCTAGCTCTGCGACACCACTGAGGTGCAGCCCTTCCTGCGGGATAAAGGCGCTGATTTCTCTCCTTAGCTCTGCTAGACCACTGGGGAGCAACCCTTCCCGCGGGATTCATGCGCTGCCGCCTCTCCCTAGCTCTGCGAGACCACTGGGGAGCGGCCCATCCTGCGGGATTAGGGCGCTGCTTTCTCTTCTTAGCTCTGCGAAACCACTGGGTAGCGGCCTTTCCTGCGGGATTAGGGCGCTGCCTCCTCTCACTAGCTCTGCGAGACCGCTGGGGAGCGGCCCTTCCTGCAGGATTAGGGCGCTGCCTCCACTCCCTAGCTCTGCGAGGAAACTGGGAAGCGGCCCTTCCTGCAGGATTTGTGCACTGCCTCGTCTCCTTAGCTCTGCGTGACCACTGGGGAGCAGCCGTTCCTGCGGGATCAGGGTGCTGCATCCTCTCAATAGCTCTGTGAGACTACTGGGGAGCGACCCTTCCTGCGGGATTAGGGCATTGACTCCTCTCCCTCGCTCTGCGATAACACTGGGGAGGGGAACTTCCTGTGGGATAAGGGCCCTCCCTCCTCTGCCTAGCTCTGCGAGACCGCTGGGGAGCGGCCCTTCCTGCGGGATTAGGGCGCTGTCTTCACTCCCTAGCTGTGCGACACCACTGGGGAGCGGCCCTCCCTGTGGGATTAGGGCGCTGCCTCCTATCCCTGGCTCTGCTTGACCACTGGGGTACGGCCCTTCCTGCGGGATTAGGGCGCTGCCTTCTCTCCCTAGCTCTGCGAGACCACTGGGGAGCGTACCTTCCTGTGGGATAAGGGCACTGCCTCCTCTCTTTTGCTCTGTGACACCACTGGGGAGCGGACCTTCCTGCGGGATTAGGGCCCTGCCTCCTCTGCCCGGCTCTGCGAGACCACTGGGGAGCGGCCCTTCCTGTGGGATTAGGGCGCTGTCTCCTCTCCCTGGCTCTGCGACACCACTGGGGATCGTCCCTTCATGCGAAATTAGGGCGCTGCCTTCTCTCCCTGGCTCTGCGACACCACTGGGGAGCAGCCCTTCCTCCGCTGTTAGGATGCTGCCTCCTCTCCCTGGCTCTGTGACACCACTGCGGAGCGGCAATTCCTGCGGAATTAATGCGCTGCCGCCTATCCCTAGCTCTGCGAGACCACTGGGGAGCGGCCCATCCTGCGGGATTAGGGCGCTGCCTCCTCTCCCTAGCTCTGCGAGACCACTGGGGAGCGAGCCTTCCTGCAGGATTAGGGTGCTGCCTCCTCTTCCTAGCTCTGCGAGACCACTGGGGAGCGGCTCTTCCTGCGGGATTAGGGCGCTGCCTCATCTCCCTAGCTCTGCGACACCTCTGGAGGGGACCTTCCTGTGGGATTAGGGCGCTGCCTCCACTCCCTAGCTCTGCGAGACCACTGGGGAGCGGCCCTTCCTGTGGGATTAGGGCGCTGCCTTCACTCCCTAGCTGTGCGACACCACTAGGGAGCGGTCATTCCTGCGGGATTAGGGCGCTGCCTCCTCTCCCTAGCTCTGCAAGACCACTGGAGAGCCTCTCTTCCTGCGGGATTAGTGCGCTGCCTCCTCTCTCTAGCTCTGCGTGACCAGTGGGGAACGGCCCTTCCTGCGGGATTAGGGCACTGCCTCCTATCCCTGGCTCTGCGAGACCACTGGGGAGCAGCCCTTCCTGCAGGATTAGGGCGCTGCCTCCTCTCCAGCGCTCTGTGAGTCTTCTGGGGAGCGGCTCATCCTGCGGGATAAGGGCGCTGGCTTCTCTCCCTAGCTCTGCGAGACCACTGTGGAGCAGCTTTTCCTGCAGGATTAGGGCGCTGCCTCCTCTCCCTAGATCTGCTACACCACTGGGGAGCTTTCCTTCCTGTGGGATTAGGGCGCTGCCTCCTCTCCCTATCTCTGCGACACCACTGGGGAGCGAACCTTACTGTGGGATTAGGGCGCTGCCTCCTCTCTTTAGCTCTGCGACACCACTGGGGAGAGTCCCTTCCTGCGGGATTAGTGCACTGCCTTCACACCCTAGCTCTGCGAGACCACTTGGAAGCGGCCCTTCCTGCGGGATTAGGGCGCTGCCTCCTCTTCTCGGCTCTGGGAGACCATTGGGGTGCAGCACTTCCTGTGGGATAAGGGCGCCGATTTCTCTCCTTAGCTCTGCGAGACCACTGGGGAGCAGCCCTTCCCGTGGGATTCATGCGCTGCCGCCTCTCCCTAGCTCTGCAAGACCACTGGAGAGCGGCCCTTCCTGCGGGACCATGGCGCTACATCCTCTCGCTATCTCTGCGAGACCACTGGGGAGCGGCCTATCCTGAGGGATTATGGCGCTGCTTTCTCTCCTTAGCTCTGCGACACCACTGGGGAGGGGACCTTACTGTGGGATTAGGTCGCTGCCTCCTCTCCCTAGCTCTGCGAGACCGCTGGGGAGCGGCTCTTCCTGCAGGATTAAGGCGCTGCCTCCACTCCCTAGCTCTGCGAGACCACTTGGGAGAGGCCCTTCCTGCGGGATTAGGGCGCTGCCTTCACTCTCTAGCTCTGCGACAAAACTGGGGAGCGGCCCTTCCAGCGGGATTTGGGTTCTGCCTTCACTCCCTAGCTCTGCGAGACCACTGGGGAGCGGCCCTTCCTGCGGGATTAGGGCTCTCCCTTCACTCCCTAGCTCTGCGAGACCACTGGGGAACGGCTCTTCGTGCGAGATTAGGGCGCTGCCTACTCTCCCAGGCTCTGCGAGACCACTGGAGAGCGGCCCTTCCTGCGGGATTAGGGCGCTGTCTCCTCTCCCTATCTCTGCGACACCACTGGGGTGCGGCCCTTCCTGCAGAATAAGGGCACTGATTTCTCTCCTTAGCTCTGCGAGACCACTGGGGAGCAGCCGTTCCTGCGGGATCAGTGCGGTGCATCCTCTCTCTAGCTCTGCAACACCACTGGGGAGGAACCTTCCTCTGGTATTAGAGGGAAGCCTTCTCTCACTAGCTCTGCAAAACCACTAGGGCGCGGCCCTTCCTGCGGGATTAGGGCGCTGCCTTCTCTCCCTAGCTCTGCGAGACCACTGGGAAGCGGCCCAGCCTGCGGGATTAGGGCGCTACATGCTCTCCCTAGCTCTGCGAGACGACTGGGGAGTGGTCCTTCCTGCAGGATTAGTGCGCTGCCTTCTTTCCCTAGCTCTGCGAGACCACTGGAGAGAGGCCCTTCCTGCAGGATTAGGACGCTGCTTTCTCTCCCTAGCCCAGCGAGACCACTGGGGAATGGCCTTTCCTGCGGCATTAGGGCGCTGCCTCCTCCCCCTAGCTCTGCTTGGCTACTGGGGAGTGGCCCTTCCAGCGGGATTAGGACGCTGCATTCTCTCTCTAGCTCTGCAAGATCACTGGGGAGCAGCCCTTCCTGCGGGGCGGGGAGCTGGCTTCCCTCCCCAACTCTGTCAGGGGTCTTTGGAGCAACCCTTCCTGTGGGATTAGGGTGCTGCCTTCTCTCGATAGCTCTGCGAGACCACTGGGGAGCAGCCGTTCCTGCGGGATTAGGGCGCTGGCTTCTCTCCCTAGCTGTGCAAGACCATTGGTGAGTAGCCCTTCCTGCAGGATTAGGGCGCCACCACCTCTCCCTGGCTCTGCAACACAACAGGGGAGCGGCCCTTCCTCCGCTATTTGGGCGCTGCCTCCTCTCCCTGACTCTGTGACACCACTGGGGAGCAGCCCTTCCCGCGGGATTCATGCGCTGCCGCCTCTCCCTAGCTATGCGAGACCACTGGGGAGCAGCCCTTCCTGCGGGATCAGGGCGCTGCATCCTCTCTCTAGCTCTGCGAGACTACTGGGGAGCGGCCCATCCTGCGGGATTACGGCGCTGCTTTCTCTCCTTAGCTCTGCGACACCACTGGGGAGGGAAACTTCCTGTGGGATTAGGGCGATGCCTTCTCTCACTAGCTCTGCGAAACCACTGGGGAGCGGCCCCTCCTGCTTGATTAGGGCGCTGCCTTCTCTCCCTGGCTCTGCGAGACCGCGGGGAACGGCGCTTCCTGCAGGATTAGGGCGCTGCCTCAACTCCCTAGCTCTGCGAGACCACTGGGCAGCGGCTCTTCCTGCGGGATTAGAGCGCTGCCTCCTCTCCCTAGCTCTGCGAGACCACTGGGGAGCAGCTCTTCCTGCGGGATTAGGGCGCTGCCTTCTCTCAATAGCTCTGCGACACCACTGGGGAGCAACCCTTCCTGCGGGATTAGTGCGCTGCCTCCTCTCCCTGGCTCTGCGAGACTACTGGGGAAAGTCCCTTCCTGCGGCATTAGGGCGCTGATCTCTCTCCGTAGCTCTGCGAGACCACTGGGGAGCGGCCCATCCTGCTAGATTAGGGCGCTGCTTCCTCTCCCAGCTTTGCGAGACCACTGGGGAGCAGCTCTTCCTGCGGGATTAGGGCGCTGCCTCCTCTCCCTATCTCTGCGACACCACTGGGGAGCGGCCCTTTCTGCGGGATTCGGGCGCTGCCTCCTCTCTCTAGCTCTGTGAGACCACTGAGGAGATGCCCTTCCTGCAGGATTAGGGCGCTGCCTTCACTCCCTAGCTCTGCGAGACCACTGGGGATCGGCCCTTCCTGCGGGATTAGGGCGCTGTCTCCTCTCCGCGGCTCTGCGAGAACACTGGGGAGCGGGCCTTCCTGCGGGATTAGGGCGCTGCCTGCTCTCCCTGGCTCTGCGAAACCACTGGGGAGCGTCAGTTTCTTTGAAATTAGGGAGCTGCCTTCTCTACTTGGCTCTGCGACACCACTGGGGAGCGGCCATTCCTGCGGAATTAGGGTGCTGTATCCTCTCCCTAGCTCTGCGACACCACTTGGCTGCGGCCCTTCCTGCGGGATAAGGGCGCTGACTTCTCTCCTTAGCTCTGCGAGACCACTGGGGAGCAGCCCTTCCTGCGGGATTAATGCGCTGCCGCCTCTTCCTAGCTCTGCGAGAACACTGGGGAGCGACCCTTCCTGCGGGATCAGGGCACTACATCCTCTCCCTAGCTCTGCGAGACCACTGGGGAGCTTCCCTTCCTGCTGGATTAGGTTGCTTCCTCCTCTTCCTAGCTCTGCGAGACCACTGGGGAGCGGCCATTCCTGCGGGATTAGGGCGCTGCCTCCTCTCACTATCTCTGCGAAACCTCTGGGGAGGGGACCTTTCTGTGGGATTAGGACGGTGCCTTCTCTAACTAGCTCTGCGAGACCACTAGGGAGCGGCCCTTCCTGCGGGTTTAGGGCGCTGCCTCCACTTCCTAGCTCTGCGAGACCACTGGGGAGCGGCCTTTCCTGTGGGATTAGTGCGCTGCCTTCACTCCCTAGCTGTGCGACACCACTGGGGAGCGGCACTTCCTGCGGGATTAGTGCGCTGTCTCCTCTCTCTAGCACTGCGTGACCACTGGGGAGCGGCCCTTCCTGCGGGATTAGGGCACTGCCTTCTCTCCCTAGCTCTGCGAGACCACTGGGGAGCAGCTCTCCCTGCAGGATTAGGGCGCAGCCTCCTCTCCCTATCTCTGCGACACCACTGGGGAGCGCCCCTTCCTGCGGAATTCGGGCGCTGCCTCCTCTCTCTAGCTCTGCGAGACCACTGGGGAACTAACCTTCCTGCGGGATTAGGGCGCTGCCTTCACTCCCTAGCTCTGCGAGACCACTGGGGAGCGGCCCTTCCTGCGAAATTAGGGTGCTGCCTTCTCTCCCTGGCTCTGCAACACCACTGGGGAGCTGCCCTTCCTGCGGGATAAGGGCGCTGACTTATCTCCTTAGCTCTGGGAGACCACTGGGGAGCAGCAATTTCTGCGGGATTAATGAGCTGCCGCATCTTCCTAGATCTGCGAGACCACTGGGGAGCGGCTCTTCCTGAGGGATTAGGGCAATGCTTTCTCTCACTAGCTCTGCGACACCACTGGGGAGCTGCCCTTCCTGCGGGATAAGGGCGCTGACTTATCTCCTTAGCTCTGGGAGACCACTGGGGAGCAGCAATTTCTGCGGGATTAATGAGCTGCCGCATCTTCCTAGATCTGCGAGACCACTGGGGAGCGGCTCTTCCTGAGGGATTAGGGCAATGCTTTCTCTCACTAGCTCTGCGAGACCACTGGGGAGCGGCCCTTCCTGTGGGATTAGGGCGCTGCCATCAATCCCTGGCTGTGCGACACCACTAGGGAGCGGCCCTTCCTGCAGGATTAGGGCGCTGTCTCCTCTCCCTAGCTCTGCGAAACCACTGGGGAGCCTCTATTCCTGCGGGATTAGCGCTCTGCCTCCTCTCTCTAGCTCTGCGTGACCACTGGGGAGCGGCCCTTCCTGCGGGATTAGGGCGCTGCCTTCTCTCCCTGGCTCTGCGACACCACTGGGGAGCAGCCCTTCCTCCGCTGTTAGGATGCTGCCTCCTCTCCCTGGCTCTGTGACACCACTGCGGAGCGGCAATTCCTGCGGAATTAATGCGCTGCCGCCTATCCCTAGCTCTGCGAGACCACTGGGGAGCGGCCCATCCTGCGGGATTAGGGCGCTGCCTCCTATCCCTAGCTCTGCGAGACCACTGGGGAGCGAGCCTTCCTGCAGGATTAGGGTGCTGCCTTCTCTCCCTGGCTCTGCGACACCACTGGGGAGCAGCCCTTCCTCCGCTGTTAGGATGCTGCCTTTTCTCCCTAGCTCTGTGAGACCACTGGGGAGCAGCCCTTCCTGCGAGACTAGGGCGCCGACTACTATACCTAGCTCTGCTACACCACTGGGGAGCGACCATTCCTGCGGTATTAGGTCACTGCCTTCTCTCCCTAGCTCTGCGAGACCAGTGGGGAACGTTCCTTCCTGTGGGATTAGGGCGCTGCCGTCTCTCCCTAGCTCTGTGAGGCAACTGGGGAGCGACCGTTCCTGCGGGATTAGGGCGCTGCCTTCTCCAGTTAGCTCTGCGAGACCACTGGTGTGCAGCCCTTCCTGCGGGATTAGGGCGCCGACTCCTCTCTCTAGCTCTGCGAGACCACTGGGGAGATGCCCTTCCAGCGGGATTAGGGCGCTGCCTGCTCTCCCTGGCTCTGCGACACCACTGGGGAGCGTCCCTTTCTGTGAAATTAGGGAGCTGCCTTCTCTCCTTGGCTCTGCGACACCACTGGGGAGCGGCCATTCCTGCGGAATTAGGGCGCTGTATCCTCTCCGTAGCTCTGCGACACCACTTGGCTGCGGCCATTCCTGCGGGATAAGGGCGCTGAATTCTCTCCTTAGCTCTGCGAGACCACTGGGGAGCAGCCCTTCCTGCGGGATTAATGCGCTGCCGCCTCTTCCTAGCTCTGCGAGACCACTGGGGAACGGCCCTTTCTGCGATATCAGGGCGCCACATCCTCTCCCTAGCTCTGCGAGACCACTGGGGAGCGGCCCTTCCTGCTGGATTAGGGCGCTTCCTCCTCTTCCTAGCTCTGCGAGACCACTGGGGAGCGGCCCTTCCTGCGGGATTAGGGCGCTGCCTCCTCTCACTATCTCTGCGAAACCTCTGGGGAGGGGACCTTTCTGTGGGATTAGGACGGTGCCTTCTCTAACTATCTCTGCCAGAACACTAGGGAGCGGCCCTTCCTGCGGGATTAGGGCGCTGCCTCCAATTCCTAGCTCTGTGAGACCACTGGGGAGCGGCCTTTCCTTTGGGATTAGGGCGCTGCCTTCACTCCCTAGCTGTGCGACACCACTGGGGAGCGGCCCTTCCTGCGGGATTAGTGCGCTGTCTCCTCTCTCTAGCACTGCGTGACCACTGGGGAGCGGCCCTTCCTTCGGGATTAGGGCGCTGCCTCCTACCACTGGCTCTGCGAGACAACTGGGGAGCAGCCCTTCCTGCGGGATAAGGGCGCTGCCTCCACTCCCCCGCTCTGCGAGACTTCTGGGGAGCGGCCCATCCTGCGGGATTAGGGCACTGCCTTCTCTCCCTAGCTCTTCGAGACCACTGGGGAGCGGCCCTTTCTGCGGGATTAGGGCGCTGCCTCCTCTTCATTGCTCCGCGAGACCACTGGGGAGCGCCCCTTCCTGCGGAATTCGGGCGCTGCCTCTTCTCTCTAGCTCTGCAAGACCACTGGGGAACTACCCTTCCTGCGGGATTAGGGCGCTGCCTTCACTCCCGAGCTCTGCGAGACCACTGGGGAGCGGCCCTTACTGCGGGATTAGGGAGCTGTATCCTCTCCCCGGCTCTGCGAGAACACTGGGGAGCGGCCCTTCCTGCGAAATTAGGGCGTTGCCTTCTCTCCCTGGCTCTGCGACACCACTGGGGAGCGGCCCTTCCTCCACTATTAGAGCGCTGCCTCCTCTCCCTAGCTCTGCGACACCACTGGGGTGCGGCCCTTCCTGCGGGATAAGGGCGCTGACTTATCTCCTTAGCTCTGGGAGACCACTGGGGAGCAGCCCTTTCTGCGGGATTAATGAGCTGCCGCATCTTCCTAGATCTGCGAGACCACTGGGGAGCGGCTCTTCCTGAGGGATAAGGGCGCTGAATCCTCTCCCTAGCTCTGCGACACCACTGGGGAGGGAACCTTCCTGTGGGATTAGGGCAATGCCTTCTCTCACTAGCACTGCGAGACCACTAGGGAGCGGACCTTCCTGCGGGATTAGGGCGCTTCCTCCACTCCGTAGCTCTGTGAGACCACTGGGGAGCGGCCCTTTCTGTGGGATTAGGGCGCTGCCATCAATCCCTGGCTGTGCGACACCACTGGGGAGCGGCCCCTCCTGCGGGATTAGGGCGCTGTTTCCTCTCCCTAGCTCTGCGAGACCACTGGGGAGCCTCTATTCCTGCGGGATTAGCGCGCTGCCTCCTCTCTCTAGCTCTGCGTGACCACTGGGGAGCGGCCCTTCCTGCGGGATTAGGGCGCTGCCTCCTATCCCTGGCTCTGCGAGACCACTGGGGAGCAGCCCTTCCTGCGGGATAAGGGCGCTGCCTCCTCTCCCTAGCTCTGCGACACCACTGGGGAGCAGCCCTTCCTACTGGATTAGGGCGCTGCTTCCTCACATTAGCTCTGCGACACTACTGAGGAGCTGCCCTTCCTGCGCGATTGGGGCGCTGCCTCCTCACTCTAGCTCTGCGACACCACTGGGGTGCGTCCGTTCCTACGGGATTAGGGCGCTGCCTTCACTCCCTAGCTCTGCGAGACCACTGGGGAGTGGCCCTTCCTGCGGGATTAGGGCGCTGCCTCCTCTCCCTGCTCTGTGAGACCACTGGGGAGCGGCCCTTCCTGCGGGATTCGGGTGCTGCCTCCTCTCCCTAGCTCTGCGACACCACTGGGGTGCAGCCCTTCCTGCGCGATAAAGGCGCTGATTTCTCTCCTTAGCTCTGCCAGCCCACTGTGGAGCAGCCCTTCCCGCGGGATTCATGCGCTGCCGTCTCTCCCTAGCTCTGCGAGACCACTGGGGAGCGACCCATCCTGCGGGATTAGGGCGCTGCTTTCTCTCCTTAGTTCTGCGACACCACTGGGGAGGGGACCTTTCTGTGGGATTAGGGCGATGCCTTCTCTCACTAGCTCTGCGAAACCACTGGGGAGTAGCCCTTCCTGCTTGATTAGGGCGCTGTCTCCTCTCCCTAGCTCTGCGAGACCGCTTGGGAGCGGCCCTTCCTGAGGGATTATGGCGCTGCCTTCACTCCCTAGCTCTGCGACAAAACTGGGGAGCAGATCTTCCTGCGGGATTTGTGCGCTGCCTCCTCTCCCTAGCTCTGCGGGACCACTGGGGAGCGGCCCTTCCTGCGGGATTAGGGAGCTGTCTTCACTCCCTAGCTGTGCGAGACCACTGGGGAGCGGCCCTTCCTGCGGGATTAGGGCGCTGCCTTCACTCTCTAGCTCTGCGAGACCACTGGGGAGCTGCCTTTCCTGCGGGATGAGGGTGCTGCCTCCACTCCCCGGCTCTGCGAGAACACTGGGGAGCGGCCCTTTCTGCGGGATTAGGGAGCTGCCTGCTCTCCCTGGCTCTATGACACCACTGGGGAGCGTTCCTTCCTGCGGAATTAGGGCGCTTCCTCCTCTCTCTAACTCTGCGACACCACTGGGGAGCGGCCCTTTCTGCGGCATTAGGGCACTGCCTTCTGTCCCTACCTCTGCGAGACAACTGGGGAGCAGTCTTTCCTGAGGGATTAGGACCCCACCTTCTCTCCATAGCTCAGCGAGAACACAGGGGACCGAACGTTCCTGCGGGATTAGGGCGCGCATTCTCTCCCTAGCTCTGCGACACCACTGGGGAGCGGCCCTTCCTGCGGGATTAGGGCGCTGCCTCCTCTCTTTAGCTCTGCGACACCACTGGTGAGCAGCCCTCCCTGCGCGATTAGGGCGCTGCTTCCTCTCCCTAGCTCTGCGACAAAAGTGTGGAGCGAACCTTCCTGTGGGATTAGGGCGCTGCCTCGTCTCTTTAGCTCTGCGACACCACTGGGGAGCGTCCCTTCCTCCGGGATTAGGGCGCTGCTTTCACTCTCTAGCTCTGCGAGACCACTGGGGAGCGGCCCTTCCTGCGGGATAAGGGCACTGCCTCCTCTCCCTAGCTCTGCGACACCACTGGGGAGCGTCCCTTCCTGCGGGATTAGGGCGCTACCTTCACTCTCTAGCTCTGCGAGACCACTGGGGAGCGGCCTTTCCTGCGGGATTAGGGCGCTGCATTCTCTCCCTTGCTCTGCGACACCACTGGGGAGCGGCCCTTCCTCCGCTATTATGGCGCTGCCTCCTCTCCCTGGCTCTGCGAAACCACTGGGGAGCGGACCTTCCTGCGGGATTTGGGGGCTGCCTCCTCTCCCTAGCTCTGCGACACCACTGAGGTGCAGCCCTTCCTGCGGGATAAAGGCGCTGATTTCTCTCCTTAGCTCTGCTAGACCACTGGGGAGCAACCCTTCCCGCGGGATTCATGCGCTGCCGCCTCTCCCTAGCTCTGCGAGACCACTGGGGAGCGGCCCATCCTGCGGGATTAGGGCGCTGCTTTCTCTTCTTAGCTCTGCGAAACCACTGGGTAGCGGCCTTTCCTGCGGGATTAGGGCGCTGCCTCCTCTCACTAGCTCTGCGAGACCGCTGGGGAGCGGCCCTTCCTGCAGGATTAGGGCGCTGCCTAGACTCCCTAGCTCTGCGAGAAAACTGGGAAGCGGCCCTTCCTGCAGGATTTGTGCACTGCCTCGTCTCCTTAGCTCTGCGTGACCACTGGGGAGCAGCCGTTCCTGCGGGATCAGGGTGCTGCATCCTCTCAATAGCTCTGTGAGACTACTGGGGAGCGACCCTTCCTGCGGGATTAGGGCATTGACTCCTCTCCCTAGCTCTGCGATAACACTGGGGAGGGGAACTTCCTGTGGGATAAGGGCCCTCCCTCCTCTGCCTAGCTCTGCGAGACCGCTGGGGAGCGGCCCTTCCTGCGGGATTAGGGCACTGTCTTCACTCCCTAGCTGTGCGACACCACTGGGGAGCGGCCCTCCCTGTGGGATTAGGGCGCTGCCTCCTATCCCTGGCTCTGCTTGACCACTGGGGTACGGCCCTTCCTGCGGGATTAGGGCGCTGCCTTCTCTCCCTAGCTCTGCGAGACCACTGGGGAGCGTACCTTCCTGTGGGATAAGGGCACTGCCTCCTCTCTTTTGCTCTGTGACACCACTGGGGAGCGGACCTTCCTGCGGGATTAGGGCCCTGCCTCCTCTGCCCGGCTCTGCGAGACCACTGGGGAGCGGCCCTTCCTGTGGGATTAGGGCGCTGTCTCCTCTCCCCGGCTCTCCGAGAACACTGGGGAGCGGCCCTTCCTGCGGGATTAGGGCACTGCCTGCTCTCCCTGGCTCTGCGACACCACTGGGGATCGTCCCTTCATGCGAAATTAGGGCGCTGCCTTCTCTCCCTGGCTCTGCGACACCACTGGGGAGCAGCCCTTCCTCCGCTGTTAGGATGCTGCCTCCTCTCCCTGGCTCTGTGACACCACTGCGGAGCGGCAATTCCTGCGGAATTAATGCGCTGCCGCCTATCCCTAGCTCTGCGAGACCACTGGGGAGCGGCCCATCCTGCGGGATTAGGGCGCTGCCTCCTCTCCCTAGCTCTGCGAGACCACTGGGGAGCGAGCCTTCCTGCAGGATTAGGGTGCTGCCTCCTCTTCCTAGCTCTGCGAGACCACTGGGGAGCGGCTCTTCCTGCGGGATTAGGGCGCTGCCTCCTCTCCCTAGCTCTGCGACACCTCTGGAGGGGACCTTCCTGTGGGATTAGGGCGCTGCCTCCACTCCCTAGCTCTGCGAGACCACTGGGGAGCGGCCCTTCCTGTGGGATTAGGGCGCTGCCTTCACTCCCTAGCTGTGCGACACCACTAGGGAGCGGTCATTCCTGCGGGATTAGGGCGCTGCCTCCTCTCCCTAGCTCTGCAAGACCACTGGAGAGCCTCTCTTCCTGCGGGATTAGTGCGCTGCCTCCTCTCTCTAGCTCTGCGTGACCAGTGGGGAACGGCCCTTCCTGCGGGATTAGGGCACTGCCTCCTATCCCTGGCTCTGCGAGACCACTGGGGAGCAGCCCTTCCTGCAGGATTAGGGCGCTGCCTCCTCTCCAGCGCTCTGTGAGTCTTCTGGGGAGCGGCTCATCCTGCGGGATAAGGGCGCTGGCTTCTCTCCCTAGCTCTGCGAGACCACTGTGGAGCAGCTTTTCCTGCATGATTAGGGCGCTGCCTCCTCTCCCTAGATCTGCTACACCACTGGGGAGCTTTCCTTCCTGTGGGATTAGGGTGCTGCCTCCTCTCCCTATCTCTGCGACACCACTGGGGAGCGAACCTTACTGTGGGATTAGGGCGCTGCCTCCTCTCTTTAGCTCTGCGACACCACTGGGGAGAGTCCCTTCCTGCGGGATTAGTGCACTGCCTTCACACCCTAGCTCTGCGAGACCACTGGGAAGCGGCCCTTCCTGCGGGATTAGGGCGCTGCCTCCTCTTCTCGGCTCTGGGAGACCATTGGGGTGCAGCACTTCCTGTGGGATAAGGGCGCCGATTTCTCTCCTTAGCTCTGCGAGACCACTGGGGAGCAGCCCTTCCCGTGGGATTCATGCGCTGCCGCCTCTCCCTAGCTCTGCAAGACCACTGGAGAGCGGCCCTTCCTGCGGGACCATGGCGCTACATCCTCTCGCTATCTCTGCGAGACCACTGGGGAGCGGCCTATCCTGAGGGATTATGGCGCTGCTTTCTCTCCTTAGCTCTGCGACACCACTGGGGAGGGGACCTTACTGTGGGATTAGGTCGCTGCCTCCTCTCCCTAGCTCTGCGAGACCGCTGGGGAGCGGCTCTTCCTGCAGGATTAAGGCGCTGCCTCCACTCCCTAGCTCTGCGAGACCACTGGGGAGCGGCCCTTCCTGCGGGATTAGGACTCTCCCTTCACTCCCTAGCTCTGCGAGACCACTGGGGAACGGCTCTTCGTGCGAGATTAGGGCGCTGCCTACTCTCCCCGGCTCTGCGAGACCACTGGAGAGCGGCCCTTCCTGCGGGATTAGGGCGCTGTCTCCTCTCCCTATCTCTGCGACACCACTGGGGTGCGGCCCTTCCTGCAGAATAAGGGCACTGATTTCTCTCCTTAGCTCTGCGAGACCACTGGGGAGCAGCCGTTCCTGCGGGATCAGTGAGGTGCATCCTCTCTCTAGCTCTGCAACACCACTGGGGAGGAACCTTCCTCTGGTATTAGAGGGAAGCCTTCTCTCACTAGCTCTGCAAAACCACTAGGGCGCGGCCCTTCCTGCGGGATTAGGGCGCTGCCTTCTCTCCCTAGCTCTGCGAGACCACTGGGAAGCGGCCCAGCCTGCGGGATTAGGGCGCTACATGCTCTCCCTAGCTCTGCGAGACGACTGGGGAGTGGTCCTTCCTGCAGGATTAGTGCGCTGCCTTCTTTCCCTAGCTCTGCGAGACCACTGGAGAGAGGCCCTTCCTGCAGGATTAGGACGCTGCTTTCTCTCCCTAGCCCAGCGAGACCACTGGGGAATGGCCTTTCCTGCGGCATTAGGGCGCTGCCTCCTCCCCCTAGCTCTGCGTGGCTACTGGGGAGTGGCCCTTCCAGCGGGATTAGGACGCTGCATTCTCTCTCTAGCTCTGCAAGATCACTGGGGAGCAGCCCTTCCTGCGGGGCGGGGAGCTGGCTTCCCTCCCCAACTCTGTCAGGGGTCTTTGGAGCAACCCTTCCTGTGGGATTAGGGTGCTGCCTTCTCTCGATAGCTCTGCGAGACCACTGGGGAGCAGCCGTTCCTGCGGGATTAGGGCGCTGGCTTCTCTCCCTAGCTGTGCGAGACCATTGGTGAGTAGCCCTTCCTGCAGGATTAGGGCGCCACCACCTCTCCCTGGCTCTGCAACACAACAGGGGAGCGGCCCTTCCTCCGCTATTTGGGCGCTGCCTCCTCTCCCTGACTCTGCGACACCACTGGGGAGCAGCCCTTCCCGCGGGATTCATGCGCTGCCGCCTCTCCCTAGCTATGCGAGACCACTGGGGAGCAGCCCTTCCTGCGGGATCAGGGCGCTGCATCCTCTCTCTAGCTCTGCGAGACTACTGGGGAGCGGCCCATCCTGCGGGATTACGGCGCTGCTTTCTCTCCTTAGCTCTGCGACACCACTGGGGAGGGAACCTTCCTGTGGGATTAGGGCGATGCCTTCTCTCACTAGCTCTGCGAAACCACTGGGGAGCGGCCCCTCCTGCTTGATTAGGGTGCTGCCTTCTCTCCCTGGCTCTGCGAGACCGCGGGGAACGGCGCTTCCTGCAGGATTAGGGCGCTGCCTCAACTCCCTAGCTCTGCGAGACCACTGGGCAGCGGCTCTTCCTGCGGGATTAGAGCGCTGCCTCCTCTCCCTAGCTCTGCGAGACCACTGGGGAGCAGCTCTTCCTGCGGGATTAGGGCGCTGCCTTCTCTCAATAGCTCTGCGACACCACTGGGGAGCAACCCTTCCTGCGGGATTAGTGCGCTGCCTCCTCTCCCTGGCTCTGCGAGACTACTGGGGAAAGTCCCTTCCTGCGGCATTAGGGCGCTGATCTCTCTCCGTAGCTCTGCGAGACCACTGGGGAGCGGCCCATCCTGCTAGATTAGGGCTCTGCTTCCTCTCCCAGCTTTGCGAGACCACTGGGGAGCAGCTCTTCCTGCGGGATTAGGGCGCTGCCTCCTCTCCCTATCTCTGCGACACCACTGGGGAGCGGCCCTTTCTGCGGGATTCGGGCGCTGCCTCCTCTCTCTAGCTCTGTGAGACCACTGAGGAGATGCCCTTCCTGCAGGATTAGGGCGCTGCCTTCACTCCCTAGCTCTGCGAGACCACTGGGGATCGGCCCTTCCTGCGGGATTAGGGCGCTGTCTCCTCTCCGCGGCTCTGCGAGAACATTGGGGAGCGGGCCTTCCTGCGGGATTAGGGCGCTGCCTGCTCTCCCTGGCTCTGCGAAACCACTGGGGAGCGTCAGTTTCTTTGAAATTAGGGAGCTGCCTTCTCTACTTGGCTCTGCGACACCACTGGGGAGCGGCCATTCCTGCGGAATTAGGGTGCTGTATCCTCTCCCTAGCTCTGCGACACCACTTGGCTGCGGCCCTTCCTGCGGGATAAGGGCGCTGACTTCTCTCCTTAGCTCTGCGAGACCACTGGGGAGCAGCCCTTCCTGCGGGATTAATGCGCTGCCGCCTCTTCCTAGCTCTGCGAGAACACTGGGGAGCGACCCTTCCTGCGGGATCAGGGCGCTACATCCTCTCCCTAGCTCTGCGAGACCACTGGGGAGCTTCCCTTCCTGCTGGATTAGGTTGCTTCCTCCTCTTCCTAGCTCTGCGAGACCACTGGGGAGCGGCCATTCCTGCGGGATTAGGGCGCTGCCTCCTCTCACTATCTCTGCGAAACCTCTGGGGAGGGGACCTTTCTGTGGGATTAGGACGGTGCCTTCTCTAACTAGCTCTGCGAGACCACTAGGGAGCGGCCCTTCCTGTGGGATTAGGGCGCTGCCTTCACTCCCTAGCTGTGCGACACCACTGGGGAGCGGCACTTCCTGCGGGATTAGTGCGCTGTCTCCTCTCTCTAGCACTGCGTGACCACTGGGGAGCGGCCCTTCCTGCGGGATTAGGGCACTGCCTTCTCTCCCTAGCTCTGCGAGACCACTGGGGAGCAGCTCTCCCTGCAGGATTAGGGCGCAGCCTCCTCTCCCTATCTCTGCGACACCACTGGGGAGCGCCCCTTCCTGCGGAATTCGGGCGCTGCCTCCTCTCTCTAGCTCTGCGAGACCACTGGGGAACTAACCTTCCTGCGGGATTAGGGCGCTGCCTTCACTCCCTAGCTCTGCGAGACCACTGGGGAGCGGCCCTTCCTGCGAAATTAGGGTGCTGCCTTCTCTCCCTGGCTCTGCGACACCACTGGGGAGCTGCCCTTCCTGCGGGACAAGGGCGCTGACTTATCTCCTTAGCTCTGGGAGACCACTGGGGAGCAGCAATTTCTGCGGGATTAATGAGCTGCCGCATCTTCCTAGATCTGCGAGACCACTGGGGAGCGGCCCTTCCTGTGGGATTAGGGCGCTGCCATCAATCCCTGGCTGTGCGACACCGCTAGGGAGCGGCCCTTCCTGCAGGATTAGGGCGCTGTCTCCTCTCCCTAGCTCTGCGAGACCACTGGGGAGCCTCTATTCCTGCGGGATTAGCGCTCTGCCTCCTCTCTCTAGCTCTGCGTGACCACTGGGGAGCGGCCCTTCCTGCGGGATTAGGGCGCTGCCTCCTATCCCTGGCTCTGCGAGACCACTGTGGAGCAGCCCTTCCTGCAGGATAAGGGCGCTGCCTCCTCTACCTAGCTCTGTTACACCACTGGGGAGCAGCCCTTCCTACGGGATTAGGGCGCTGCTTCCTCACTCTAGCTCTGCGACACCACTGGGGTGCGTCTGTTCCTACGGGATTAGGGCGCTGCCTCCTCTACCTAGCTCTGCGACACCACTGGGGAGCAGCCCTTCCTACGGGATTAGGGCGCTGCTTCCTCACTCTAGCTCTGCGACACCACTGGGGAGCGTCCCTTCCTGCGGGATTAGGGCGCTGAATTCTTTTCCTGGCTCTGCGACACCACTGGGGAGCGGCCCTTCCTGCAGCATTAGGGCACTGCCTTCTCTCCCTACCTCTGCGAGACAACTGGGGAGCAGCCTTTCCTGATGGATTAGGACCCCACCTTCTCTCTATAGCTCAGCGAGAACACAGGGGACCGACCGTTCCTGCGGGATTAGGGCGCGCATTATCTCCCTAGCTCTGCGACACCACTGGGGAGCGGCCCTTCCTGCGGGATTAGGGCGCTGCCTTCTCTCTTTAGCTCTGCTAGACCACTGGGGAGCAACCCTTCCCGCGGGATTCATGCGCTGCCGCCTCTCCCTAGCTCTGCGAGACCACTGGGGTACGGCCCATTCTGCGGGACCAGGGTGCTGCATCCTCTCCCTAGCTCTGCGAGACCACTGGGGAGCGGCCCATCCTGCGGGATTAGGGCGCTGCTTTCTCTTCTTAGCTCTGCGAAACCACTGGGAAGCGGCCCTTCCTGCAGGATTAGGGCGCTGCCTCCACTCCCTAGCTGTGCGAGACCACTGGGGAGCGGCCCTTCCTGCGGGATTATTGTACTGCCTTCACTCCCTAGCTCTGCGAGAAAACTGGGAAGCGGCCCTTCCTGCAGGATTTGTGCGCTGCCTCCTCTCCTTAGATCTGCTTGACCACTGGGGAGCAGCCGTTCCTGCGGGATCAGGGTGCTGCATCCTCTCAATAGCTCTGTGAGACTACTGGGGAGCGACCCTTCCTGCGGGATTAGGGCATTGACTCCTCTCCCTAGCTCTGTGATAACACTGGGGAGGGGACCTTCCTGTGGGATTAGGGGCATGCCTTCTCTCACTAGCTCTGCGAGACCACTGGGGAGCGGCCCTTCCTAGGGGTTAAGGGCGCTCCCTCCTCTGCCTAGCTCTGCGACACCACTGGAGAGCGCCCCTTCGTGCGGGATTAGGGCGCTGCCTCCTCTCCCTATCTCTGCGAGACCACTGGGGAGCGGCCCTTCCTGCGGGATTAGGGGGCTGCCACCTCTCCCTAGCTCTGCAACACCACTGGGGAGTAGCCCTTCCTGCGGGATTAGGGCGCTGCCTCCTCTCTTTAGCTCTGCGACACCACTGGGGAGCGGCCCTTCCTGTGGGATAAGGGCGCTGCCTCCTCTCCCTAGCTCTGAGAGACCACAGGGGAGCGGCCCTTCCTGCTGGATTAGGGCGCTTCCTTCGCTCCCTAGCTCTGCGACAAAACTGGGGAGCGGCATTTCCTGTGGGATTAGGGCGCTGCCTCCTCTTCCTAGCTCCGCGAGACCACTTGGGAGCGCCCCTTCCTGCGGGATTAGAGCGCTTCCTCCTCTCTAACTCTGCGAGACCACTGGGGAGCTGCCTTTTCTGTGGGATTAGGTCACTGTCTTCTCTCCCTAGGTCTTCGAGACCACTGGGGAGCGGTCCTTCCTGCGGGATTAGGGCGCTGCCTCCTCTCTCTAGCTCTGCGAGACAACTGGGGAGCCGCCCTTCCTGCGGGATTAGGGCGCTGTCTAATCTCCCTATCTCTGCGACACCAGTGGGGTGCGGCCCTTCCTGCGGAATAAGGGCACTGATTTCTCTCCTTAGCTCTGGGAGACCACTGGGGAGCAGCCGTTCCTGCGGGATCAGGGCGATGCACCCTCTCCCTAGCTCTGCGAGACCACAGGGGAGCGGCTCAACCTGTGGGATTAGGGCGCTGCCTCCTCTCCCTAGCTCTGCGACACCACTGGGGAGCAGCCCTTTCTGCGGGATTAGGGTGCTGCCTCCTCTCTTTAGCTCTACGACACCACTGTGGAGCGGCCCTTCCTGCGGGATTAGGGCGCTGCCTCCTCTACCCGGCTCTGAGAGACCACTGGGGAGCAGCCCTTCCAGAGGGATTAGGACGCTGCCTGCTCTCCCTGGCTCTGCGATACCACTGGGGAGTGGACATTCCTGCGGGATTAGGGCGCTGCCTTCTCTCCCTGGCTCTGCTGCACCACTGGGGAGCGGCCCTTCCTCCGCTATTAGGGCGCTGCCTCCTCTCCCTGGCTCTGCGACACCACTGCTGAGCGGCCCTTCCTGCGGGATTTGGGCGCTGCCTTCACTCCCTAGCTCTGCGACACCACAGGGGTGCGGCCCTTCCTGCGGGATAAGGGCGCTGACTTCTCTCCCTAGCTCTGCGAGACCACTGTTGAGCGGCCCTTCCTGCGGGATTAGGGCACTGCATCCTCTCCCTAGCTCTGCGAGACCACTGGGGAGCGGCCCTTCCTGCGGGATTAGGGCGCTGCCTGCTCTCCTTAGCTCTGCAACACCACTGGGGAGCGGCCCTTCTTTTGGGATCAGGGCGCTACCTCCTTTCCCTAGCTCTGCAACACCACTGGGGAGCGGCCCTTCTTTTGGGATTAGGGCGCTGCCTCCTCTCCCTAGCTCTGCGACACCACTGGGGAGCGTACCTTCCTGTGGGATTAGGGCGATGTCTTCTCTCACTAGGTCTTCGAGACCACTGGGGAGCTGCCCTTCCTGCGGGATTAGGGCGCTGCCACCTCTCCCCAGCTCTGTGAGAGCACTGGGGAGCGGCCCTTCCTGCGAGATTAGGGCGCTGCCTCCTCTCCCGCGCTCTGCGAGACTACTGGGGAGTAGCTGTTCCTGCGGGATTAGGGCTCTGCCTCCTCTCCCTAGCACTGCGACACCACTGGGGACCGGCCCTTCCTGCGGGATTAGGGCGCTGCCTCCTCTGCCTAGCTCTGCGACACCACTGGGGAGCGGCCCTTCCTGCGTGATTAGGGGGCTGCCTCCACTCCCTAGCTCTGCGAGACCCCTGGGTAGCGTCCCTTCCTGTGGGATTAGGTCACTGTCTTCTCTCCCTAGGTCTTCGAGACCACTGGGGAGCGGTCCTTCCTGCGGGATTAGGGCGCTGCCTCCTCTCTCTAGCTCTGCGAGACCACTGGGGAGCCGCCCTTCCTGCGGGATTAGGGCGCTGCCACCTCTCCCCAGCTCTGTGAGAGCACTGGGGAGCGGCCCTTCCTGCGAGATTAGGGCGCTGCCTCCTCTCCCGCGCTCTGCGAGACTACTGGGGAGTAGCTGTTCCTGCGGGATTAGGGCTCTGCCTCCTCTCCCTAGCACTGCGACACCACTGGGAAGCGGAACTTCCGGCGGGATTAGGACGCTGCCTCCTCTTCCTAGCTCTGCGACACCACTGGGGAGCCGACCTTCCCGTGGGATTAGGGCGATGCCTTCTCTCACTAGGTGTGTGAGACCACTGGGGAGCGGCCCTTCCTGCGGGATTAGGGCGCTGCCTCCTCTCTCTAGGTCTGCTACACCACTGGGGAGCGGCCCTTCCTGCCGGATTACGGCGCTGCCTCCTATCCCAAGCTCTGCAAGACCACTGGTGTGCGGCCCTTCCTGCGGTATTAGGGTGCTGCCTCTTCTCCCGCGCATTGCGAGACTTCTGGGGAGCGGCTCAACCTGCGGGATTAGGGCGCTGCCTTCTCTACCTAGTTCTGCGAGTCCACTGAGATCAGCTCTTCCTGCGGGATTAGGGCGCTGCCTCCTCTCCCTAGCTCTGCGACACCACTGAGAAGTAGCCCTTCCTGCGGGATTAGGGCGCTGCCTCCTCTTCCTAGCTCTGCGACACCACTGGGGAGCGGACCTTCCTGTGGAATTAGGGCGATGCCTTCTCTCACTAGGTCTGTGAGACCACTGGGGAGCGGCCCTTCCTGCGGGATTAGGGCGCTGCCTCCTCTCCCTATCTCTGTGAGACCGCTGGTGAGCGGCCCTTCCTGCGGGATTAGGGGGCTGCCTCCACTCCCTTGCTCTGCGAGACCCCTGGGGAAAGGCCCTTCCTGCGGGATTAGGTCGCTGCCTTCATTCTCTAGCTCCTCGAGACCACTGGGGAGCGGCCTTTCCTGCGGGATTAGGGCACTGACTCCTATTCCTAGCTCCGCGAGACCACTAGGGAGCGTCCCTTCCTGCAGGATTAGGGCGCTGACTCCTCTCTCTTGCTCTGCGAGACCACTGGGTAGCTGCCTTTCCTGTGGGATTAGTGCGCTGCCTCCTGTCCCTATCTCTGCGAGACCACTGGGGAGAAGCCCTTCCTGTGGAATTAGGGCGCTGCCTTCACTCCCTAGTTCTGCGAGACCATTGGGGAGCGGCCATTCCTGCGGGATTAGGGACCTGCCTCCTCTCCCCGACTCTGCGAGGACACTGGTGAGCGGCCCTTCCTCCGGGATTAGGGCGCTGCCTGCCCTCCCTGGCTCTGCGACACCACTGAGTAGCGTCCTCTCTGCGGGATTAGGGCGCTGCCTTCTCTCCCTGGCTCTGCGACACCACTGGGGAGCGACCCTTCCTCCGCTATTAGGGTGCTGCCTCCACTCCATGGCTCTGCGACACCACTGGGAGCGGCCCTCCCTTCGGGATCAGGGCGCTGCACCCTCTCCCTAGCTCTGCGAGACCATTGGGGAGCTGTACTTCCTGCGGGATTAGGGCGCTGCCTTCACTCCCTAGCTCTGTGACACCACTGGGGAGGGGACCTTCCTGTGGGATTAGGGCGATGCCTTCTCTCACTAGCTCTGCGAAACCACTGGGGAGCGGCACTTCCTGCGGGATTAGGGTGCTGATTCCTCTCCCTAGTTCTGCGAGACCGCTGGGGAGCGGCCCTTCCTGCAGGATAAGGGCGCTGTCTCCTCTCCCTAGCTCTGCGTGACCAGTGGTGAGTGGCTCTTCCTGCGGGATTAGGGCGCTGCCTTCTCTCCCTAGCTCTAGGAGAACACTGGGGAGCAGCTCTTTCTGCGGGATTAGGGCGCTGCCTCCTCTCCATAGCTCTTCGAGACCGCTGGGGAGCGGCCCTTCCTGCGGGATTAGGGCGCTGCCTCCTCTCTTTAGCACTGCAAAACCACTGAGGAGCGGAACTTCCTGTGGGATTAGGGCGATGCGTTCTCTCACTAGGTCTGCGAGACCACTGGGGAGCGGCCCTTCCTGCGGGCTTAGGTAGCTGCCTCCACTCCCTAGCTCTGCGAGACCCCTGGGAAGCCGCCCATCCGGCGGGATTAGGTCGCTGCCTTCACTCCCTAGTTCTTCGAGACCACTGGTGAGCGGCCCTTCCTGCGGGATTAGGGCGCTGCCTCCTCACTCTAGCTCTGTGAGACCACTGGGGAGCCGCCCTTCCAGCGGGATTAGGGCGCTGCCACCTCTCCCCAGCTCTGCGACACCACTGGGGAGCGGCTCTTCCTGCGGGATTATTGCGCTATTCCTCTCCCTAGCTCTGAGAGACCACAGGGGAGCGGCCCTTCCTGTGGGATTAGGGCGCTGCCTCCTCTCCCTAGCTTTGTGAGACCACTGGGGAGCGGCCCTTCCTGCGGGATTAGGGCGCTACCTTCACTCCCTAGCTCTGCGACAAAACTGGGGAGAGGCCCTTCCTGCGGGATTAGGGCGCTTCCTTCACTTCCTAGCTCTGCGACAAAACTGGGGAGCGGTCCTTCCTGTGGGATTAGATCGCTGCCTCCTCTTCCTAGCTCCGCGAGACCACTGCGGAGCGCCCCTTCGTGCGGGATTAGGGCGCTGCCTCCTCTCCCTATCTCTGCGAGACCACTGGGGAGCGGCCCTTCCTGCGGGATTAGGGGGCTGCCACCTCTCCCCAGCTCTATGTGAGCACTGGGGAGCGGCCCTTCCTGCGGGATTAGGGTGCTGCCTTCTCTCCCGTGCTCTGCGAGACTACTGGGGAGTAGCTGTTCCTGCGGGATTAGGACGCTGCCTCCTCTTCCTAGCTCTGTGACACCACTGGGGAGCCGACCTTCCTGTTGGATTAGGGCGATGCCTTCTCTAACTAGTTCTGCGAGACCGCTGGTGAGCGGCCCGTCCTGCGGGATTAGGGGGCTGCATCCACTCCCTTGCTCTGCAAGACCCCTGGGGAGCGGCCCTTCCTGCAGGATTAGGGCGCTGCCTCCTCTCTCTTGGTCTGCTACACCACTGGGGAGCGGCCCTTCCTGCCGGATTATGGCGCTGAATCCTGTCCCAAGCTCTGCGAGACCACTGGGGTACGGCCCTTCCTGCGGGGTTAGGGTGCTGCCTCTTCTCCCGCGTTGTGCGAGACATCTGGGGAGCGGCTCAACGTGCGGGATTAGGGCGCTGCCTTCTCTCCCTAGCTCTGCGAGACCACTGGGATCAGCTCTTCCTGCGGGATTAGGGCGCTGCCTCCTCTCCCTAGCTCTGCGAGACCGCTGGGGAGCGGCCCTTCCTGCAGGATTAGGGCGCTGCCTCCACTCCCTAGCTGTGCGAGACCACTGGGGAGCGGCCCTTCCTGCGGGATTATTGTACTGCCTTCACTCCCTAGCTCTGCGAGAAAACTGGGAAACGGCCCTTCCTGCAGGATTTGTGCGCTGCCTCCTCTCCTTAGATCTGCTTGACCACTGGGAAGCAGCCGTTCCTGCGGGATCAGGGTGCTGCATCCTCTCAATAGCTCTGTGAGACTACTGGGGAGCGACCCTTCCTGCGGGATTAGGGCATTGACTCCTCTCCCTAGCTCTGCGATAACACTGGGGAGGGGACCTTCCTGTGGGATTAGGGGCATGCCTTCTCTCACTAGCTCTGCGAGACCACTGGGGAGCGGCCCTTCCTACGGGATTAGGGCGCTCCCTCCTCTGCCTAGCTCTGCGACACCACTAGGGAGCGGCCGTTCCTGCGGGATTAGGGCACTTCCTTCACTTCCTAGCTCCACGAGACCACTGGAGAGCGCCCCTTCGTGCGGGATTAGGGCGCTGCCTCTTCTCTCTAGCTCTGCGAGACCACTGGGGAGCTGCCTTTCCTGCGGGATTAGGACGCTGCCTCCTTTCCCTATCTCTGCGAGACCACTGGGGAGCGGCCCTTCCTGCGGGATTAGGGGGCTGCCACCTCTCCCCAGCTCTGTGACACCACTGGCGAGCGGCCCTTCCTGCGGGATTAGGGTGCTGCCTCCTCTCCTTAGCTCTGCGACACCACTGGGCAGTAGCCCTTCCTGCGGGATTAGGGCGCTGCCTCCTCTCTTTAGCTCTGCGACACCACTGGGGAGCGGCCCTTCCTGTGGGATAAGGGCGCTGCCTCCTCTCCCTAGCTCTGAGAGACCACAGGGGAGCGGCCCTTCCTTCGGGATTAGGGTGCTTCCTTCACTCCCTAGCTCTGGGATAAAACTGGGGAGCGGCCATTCCTGCGGGATTAGGGCGCTTCCTTCACTCCCTAGCTCTGCGACAAAACTGGGGAGCGGCACTTCCTGTGGGATTAGGGCGCTGCCTCCTCTTCCTAGCTCCGCGAGACCACTTGGGAGCGCCCCTTCCTGCGGGATTAGAGCGCTTCCTCCTCTCTCTAACTCTGCGAGACCACTGGGGAGCGGCCCTTCCAGCTTGATTTGGGCGCTGCATTGACTCCCTAGCTCTGCGAGACCACTGGGGAGCAGCCCTTCCTGCGGGATTAGGGCGCTGTATCCTCTCCCTATCTCTGCGACACCACTGGGGTGCGGCCCTTCCTGCGGAATAAGGGCACTGATTTCTCTCCTTAGCTCTGCGAGACCACTGGGGAGCAGCCGTTCCTGCAGGATCAGGGCGATGCACCCTCTCCCTAGCTCTGCGAGACCACTGGGGAGCGCACATCCTGTGAGATTAGGGCGATGCCTTCTCTCACTACGTCTGTGAGACAACTGGGGAGCGGCCCTTCCTGCAGGATTAAGGCGGTGCCTCCTCTCTCTAGCTCTGCGAGACCGCTGGTGAGCGGCCCTTCCTGCGGTATTAGGGGGCTGCCTCCACTCCCTTTCTCTGCGAGACACCTGGGGAGCGGCCTTACCTGCGGGATTAGGTCGCTGCATTCACTCCCTAGTTCTTCGAGACCACTGGGGAGCGGCCCGTCCTGCGGGATTACGGCGCTGCCTCCTATCCCTAGCTCTGCGAGACCACTGGGGTGCGGCCCTTCCTGCGGGATTAGGGCGCTGCCTCTTCTCCCGCGCTATGCGAGACTTCTGGGGAGCGGCTCAACCTGTGAGATTAGGGCGCTGCCTCCTCTCCCTAGCTCTGCGACACCACTGGGGAGCAGCACTTTCTGTGGGATTAGGGTGCTGCCTCCTCTCTTTAGCTCTGCGACACCACTGGGGAGCGGCCCTTCCTGCGGGATTAGGGCGCTGCTTCCTCTACCCGGCTCTGAGAGACCACTGGGGAGCGACCCTTCCTGCGGGATTAGGGCGCTGCCTCCTCTCCTCTGCTCTGCGAGACCACTGGGGAGCAGCCCTTCCAGAGGGATTAGGGCGCTGCCTGCTCTCCCTGGCTCTGCGATACCACTGGGGAGTGGACATTCCTGCGGGATTAGGGCGCTGCCTTCTCTCCCTGGCTCTGCGACACCACTGGGGAGCGGCCCTTCCTCCACTATTAGGGCACTGCCTCCTCTCCCTGGCTCTGCGACACCACTGCTGAGCGGCCCATCCTGCGGGATTTGGGCGCTGCCTTCACTCCCTAGCTCTGCGACACCACAGGGGTGCGGCCCTTCCTGCGGGATAAGGGCGCTGACTTCTCTCCTTAGCTCTACGAGACCACTGGGGAGCAGCTCTTCCCCCGGGATTAATGCGCTGCCGCCTCTCCCTAGCTCTGCGAGACCACTGTTGAGCGGCCCTTCCTGCGGGATCAGGGCACTGCATCCTCTCCCTAGCTCTGCAACACCACTGGGGAGCGGCCCTTCTTTTGGGATCAGGGCGCTACCTCCTCTCCCTAGCTCTGCGACACCACTGGGGAGCGTACCTTCCTGTGGGATTAGGGCGATGCCTTCTCTCACTAGGTCTGTGAGACCACTGGGGAGCGGCCCTTCCTGCGGGATTAGGGCGCTGCCTCCTCTCCCTAGCTCTGCGACACCACTGAGGAGCGGCCCTTCCTGCGTGATTAGGGGGCTGCCTCCACTCCCTAGCTCTGCGAGACCCCTGGGGAGCGTCCCTTCCTGCGGGATTAGGTCACTGCCTTCTCTCCCTAGGTCTTCGAGACCACTGGGGAGCGGTCCTTCCTGCGGGATTAGGGCGCTGCCTCCTCTCTCTAGCTCTGCGAGACCACTGGGGAGCCGCCCTTCCTGCGGGAATAGGGCGCTGCCACCTCTCCCCAGCTCTGTGAGAGCACTGGGGAGCGGCCCTTCCTGCGAGATTAGGGCGCTGCCTCCTCTCCCGCGCTCTGCGAGACTACTGGGGAGTAGCTGTTCCTGCGGGATTAGGGCTCCGCCTCCTCTCCGTAGCACTGCGACACCACTGGGAAGCGGAACTTCCGGCGGGATTAGGACGCTGCCTCCTCTTCCTAGCTCTGCGACACCACTGGGGAGCCGACCTTCCTGTGGGATTAGGGCGATGCCTTCTCTCACTAGGTCTGTGAGACCACTGGGGAGCAGCCCTTCCTGCTGGATTAGGGCGCTGCCTCCTCTCTCTAGGTCTGCTACACCACTGGGGAGCGGCCCTTCCTGCCGGATTACGGCGCTGCCTCCTATCCCAAGCTCTGCGAGACCACTGGTGTGCGGCCCTTCCTGCGGGATTAGGGTGCTGCCTCTTCTCCCGCGCATTGCGATACTTCTGGGGAGCCGCTCAACCTGCGGGATTAGGGCGCTGCCTTCTCTCCCTAGCTCTGCGAGTCCACTGAGATCAGCTCTTCCTGCGGGATTAGGGCGCTGCCTCCTCTCCCTAGCTCTGCGACACCACTGAGAAGTAGCCCTTCCTGCGGGATTAGGGCGCTGCCTCCACTCTTTAGCTCTCCGACACCACTGGGGAGCGGCCCTTCTGGCGGGATTAGGGTGCTGCCTCCTCTCCCCGGCTCTGCGAGACCACGGGGTAGCAGCCCTTCCAGCGGGATTAGGGCGCTGCCTGCTCTCCTTGGCTCTGCGATACCACTGGGGAAAGCCCTTCCTGCGGGATTAGGGCGCTGCCTTCTCTCCCTGGCTCTGCGACACCACTGGGGAGCGGCCAATCCTCCGCTATGAGGGCGCTGCCTAAACTCCCTGGCTCAGCGACACCACTGGGGAGAAGCCCTTCCTGCTGGATTAATGCGCTGACGCCTCTCCCTAGCTCTGCGAGACCACTGTTGAGCGGCCCTTCCAGCGGGATCAGGGCTCTGCATCCTCTCCCTAGCTCTGCGAGACCACTGGGGAGCGGCTCTTCCTGCGGGATTAGGGCGCTGACTCCTCTCCCTAGCTCTGCGACACCACTGGGGAGCGGACCTTCCTGCGGGATTAGGGGGCTGCCTCCACTCCCTAGCTCTGCGAGTATCCTGGGGAGGTGCCCTTCCTGCGGGATTAGGTCACTGACTTACTCCCTAGGTCTTCGAGACCACTGGGGAGCCGCCCTTCCTGCAGGATTAGGGCTCTGCTACCTCTCCCCAGCTCTGTGAGAGCACTGGGGAGCGGCCATTCCTGTGGGATTAGGGCGCTGTTCCTCTCCATAGCTTTGCGTGACCACTGAGGAGCGTCCATTCCTCCGGGATTAGAGCGCTGCTTTCTCTCCCTAGCTCTGCGAGACCACTGGGGAACAGCTCTTCCTGTGGGATTAGGGCGCTGCCTCCTCTCCCTAGCTCTACGACACCACTGGGGAGCGCCCCTTCCTGCGGGATTAGGGCGCTGCCTCCTCTCCCTATCTCTGCGAGACCACTGGGGAGCGGCCCTTCGTGCGGAATTAGGGCGCTGACTCCTCTCTCCGGCTCTGCGAGACCACTGAGGAGTGGCCCTTCCTGCGGGATTAGGGCGCTGTTTCCTCTCCCCGTCTCTGCGAGAACACTGGGGAGGGGCCCTTCCTGCGGGATTAGGACGCTGCCTGCTCTCCCTGGCTCTGCGACACCACTGGGGAGCGGCCCTTCCTCCGCTATTAGGGTGCTGCCTCCTCTCCCTGGCTCTGCAACACCACTGGAGAGCGGCCCTTCCAGCGCGATTAGGGCGCTGTCTCCTCTCCCTAGCTCTGCGACACAACTGGGGTGCCGCCCTTAATGCGGCATAAGGGCGCTGACTACTCTCCTTAGCTCTGCGAGACCACTGGGGAGCAGCCCTTCCCGCGGGATTAATGCGCTGCCGCCTCTCCCTAGCTCTGCGAGACCACTGGGGAGCTGTCCTTCCTGCGGCATTAGGGCGCTGCCTCCTCTCCTTAGCTCTGAGACACCACTGGGGAGGGGACCTTCCTCTGGGATTAGGACGCTGCCTCCTCTACCTAGCTCTGCAAGACCGCTGAGAAGCGGCCCTTCCAGCGGGATTAGGGGGCTGCCTCCACTCCCTAGCTCTTCGAGACCACTGGGGAACAGCTCTTCCTGTGGGATTAGGGCGCTGCCTCCTCTCTCTAGCTCTGCGAGACCATTGGGGAGCCGTCCTTCCTGCGGGATTTAGGCGCTGCCACCTCTCCCCAGCTCTGTGAGAGCATTGTGGAGCGGCCCTTCCTGCGGGATTAGGGCGCTTCCTCCTCTCTCATGCTCTCTGAGACCACTGGGGAGCGGCCCTTCCTCCGGGATTAGGGCGCTGCCTCCTCTCCCGCGCTCTGCGAGACTTCTGGGGAGCGGACCATCCTGCTTCATTAGGGCGCTACCTTCTCTCCCTAGCTCTGCGACACCACTGGGGAGCGGAACTTTCTGCGGGATTAGGACGCTGCCTCCTCTTCCTAGCTCTGCGACACCACTGGGGAGCGGACCTTCCTGTGGGATTAGGGCGATACCTTCTCTCACTAGGTCTGTGAGACCACTGGTGAGCGGCCCTTCCTGCGGGATTAGGGGGCTGCCTCCACTCCCTTGCTCTGCGAGACCCCTGGGGAAAGGCCCTTCCTGCGGGATTAGGTCGCTGCCTTCATTCCCTAGCTCCTCGAGACCACTGGGGAGCGGCCTTTCCTGCGGGATTAGGGCACTGCCTCCTATTCCTAGCTCCGCGAGACCACTAGGGAGCGTCCCTTCCTGCAGGATTATGGCGCTGGCTCCTCTCTCTTGCTCTGCGAGACCACTGGGTAGCTGCCTTTCCTGTGAGATTAGTGCGCTGCCTCCTGTCCCTATCTCTGCGAGACCACTGTGGAGAAGCCCTTCCTGTGGAATTAGGGCTCTGCCTTCACTCCCTAGTTCTGCGAGACCATTGGGAAGCGGCCATTCCTGCGGGATTAGGGACCTGCCTCCTCTCCCCGACTCTGCGAGGACACTGGGGAGCGGCCCTTCCTCCGGGATTAGGGCGCTGCCTGCCCTCCCTGGCTCTGCGACACCACTGAGTAGCGTCCTCTCTGCGGGATTAGGGCGCTGCCTTCTCTCCCTGGATCTGCGACACCACTGGGGAGCGACCCTTCCTCCGCTATTAGGGTGCTGCCTCCACTCCATGGCTCTGCGACACCACTGGGGAGCGGCCCTCCCTGCGGGATCAGGGCACTGCATCCTCTCCCTAGCTCTGCAACACCACTGGGGAGCGGCCCTTCTTTTGGGATCAGGGCGCTACCTCCTCTCCCTAGCTCTGCGACACCACTGGGGAGCGGAACTTCCTGCGGGATTAGGGCGCTGCCTCCTCTCCCTAGCTCTGCGACACCACTGGGGAGCGTAACTTACTGTGAGATTAGGGCGATGCCTTCTCTCACTAGGTCTGTGAGACCACTGGGGAGCGGCCCTTCCTGCGGGATTAGGGCGCTGCCTCCTCTCCCTAGCTCTGCGACACCACTGAGGAGCGGCCCTTCCTGCGTGATTAGGGGGCTGCCTCCACTCCCTAGCTCTGCGAGACCCCTGGGGAGCGTCCCTTCCTGCGGGATTAGGTCACTGCCTTCTCTCCCTAGGTCTTCGAGACCACTGGGGAGCGGTCCTTCCTGCTTGATTAGGGCGCTGCCTCCTCTCTCTAGCTCTGCGAGACCACTGGGGAGCCGCCCTTCCTGCGGGATTAGGGCGCTGCCACCTCTCCCCAGCTCTGTGAGAGCACTGGGGAGCGGCCCTTCCTCCGAGATTAGGGCGCTGCCTCCTCTCCCGCGCTCTGCGAGACTACTGGGGAGTAGCTGTTCCTGCGGGATTAGGGCTCCGCCTCCTCTCCGTAGCACTGCGACACCACTGGGAAGCGGAACTTCCGGCGGGATTAGGACGCTGCCTCCTCTTCCTAGCTCTGCGACACCACTGGGGAGCCGACCTTCCTGTGGGATTAGGGCGATGCCTTCTCTCACTAGGTCTGTGAGACCACTGGGGAGCGGCCCTTCCTGCGGGATTAGGGCGCTGCCTCCTCTCTCTAGGTCTGCTACACCACTGGGGAGCGGCCCTTCCTGCCGGATTACGGCGCTGCCTCCTATCCCAAGCTCTGCGAGACCACTGGTGTGCGGCCCTTCCTGCGGGATTAGGGTGCTGCCTCTTCTCCCGCGCATTGCGAGACTTCTGGGGAGCCGCTCAACCTGCGGGATTAGGGCGCTGCCTTCTCTCCCTAGCTCTGCGAGTCCACTGAGATCAGCTCTTCCTGCGGGATTAGGGCGCTGCCTCCTCTCCCTAGCTCTGCGACACCACTGAGAAGTAGCCCTTCCTGCGGGATTAGGGCGCTGCCTCCACTCTTTAGCTCTCCGACACCACTGGGGAGCGGCCCTTCTGGCGGGATTAGGGTGCTGCCTCCTCTCCCCGGCTCTGCGAGACCACGGGGGAGCAGCCCTTCCAGCGGGATTAGGGCGCTGCCTTCTCTCCCTGGCTCTGCGACACCACTGGGGAGCGGCCAATCCTCCGCTATGAGGGCGCTGCCTAAACTACCTGGCTCAGCGACACCACTGGGGAGCGGCACTTCCTGCGGGATTAGGGCGCTGCCTCCTCTTCCTAGCTCTGCGACATCACTGGGGTGCGGCTCTTCCTGCGGGATAAGGGCGCTGACTTCTCTCCCTAGCTCTGCGAGACCACTGTTGAGCGGCCCTTCCAGCGGGATCAGGGCTCTGCATCCTCTCCCTAGCTCTGCGAGACCACTGGGGAGCGGCTCTTCCTGCGGGATTAGGGCGCTGACTCCTCTCCCTAGCTCTGCGACACCACTGGGGAGCGGACCTTCCTGCGGGATTAGGGGGCTGCCTCCACTCCCTAGCTCTGCGAGTCCCCTGGGGAGGTGCCCTTCCTGCGGGATTAGGTCACTGACTTACTCCCTAGGTCTTCGAGACCACTGGGGAGCCGCCCTTCCTGCAGGATTAGGGCTCTGCTACCTCTCCCCAGCTCTGTGAGAGCACTGGTTAGCGGCCATTCCTGTGGGATTAGGGCGCTGTTCCTCTCCATAGCTCTGCGTGACCACTGAGGAGCGTCCATTCCTCCGGGATTAGAGCGCTGCTTTCTCTCCCTAGCTCTGCGAGACCACTGGGGAACAGCTCTTCCTGTGGGATTAGGGCGCTGCCTCCTCTCCCTAGCTCTACGACACCACTGGGGAGCGCCCCTTCCTGCGGGATTAGGGCGCTGCCTCCTCTCTCTAGCTCTGCGAGACCACTGGGGAGCTGCCTTTCCTGCGGGATTAGGGCGCTGCCTCCTCTCCCTATCTCTGCGAGACCACTGGGGAGCGGCCCTTCGTGCGGGATTAGGGCGCTGACTCCTCTCTCCGGCTCTGCGAGACCACTGAGGAGTGGCCCTTCCTGCGGGATTAGGGCGCTGTTTCCTCTCCCCGTCTCTGCGAGAACACTGGGGAGGGGCCCTTCCTGCGGGATTAGGACGCTGCCTGCTCTCCCTGGCTCTGCGACACCACTGGGGAGTGGCCCTTCCTCCGCTATTAGGGTGCTGCCTCCTCTCCCTGGCTCTGCAACACCACTGGAGAGCGGCCCTTCCAGAACGATTAGGGCGCTGTCTCCTCTCCCTAGCTCTGCGACACAACTGGGGTGCCGCCCTTAATGCGGCATAAGGGCGCTGACTACTCTCCTTAGCTCTGCGAGACCACTGGGGAGCAGACCTTCCCGCGGGATTAATGCGCTGCCGCCTCTCCCTAGCTCTGCGAGACCACTGGGGAGCTGTCCTTCCTGCGGCATTAGGGCGCTGCCTCCTCTCCTTAGCTCTGAGACACCACTGGGGAGGGGACCTTCCTCTGGGATTAGGACGCTGCCTCCTCTACCTAGCTCTGCAAGACCGCTGAGAAGCGGCCCTTCCAGCGGGATTAGGGGGCTGCCTCCACTCCCTAGCTCTTCGAGACCACTGGGGAACAGCTCTTCCTGTGGGATTAGGGCGCTGCCTCCTCTCTCTAGCTCTGCGAGACCATTGGGGAGCCGTCCTTCCTGCGGGATTTAGGCGCTGCCACCTCTCCCCAGCTCTGTGAGAGCATTGTGGAGCGGCCCTTCCTCCGGGATTAGGGCGCTGCCTCCTCTCGCGCGCTCTGCGAGACTTCTGGGGAGCGGACCATCCTGCTTGATTAGGGTGCTACCTTCTCTCCCTAGCTCTGCGACACCACTGGGGAGCGGAACTTTCTGCGGGATTAGGACGCTGCCTCCTCTTCCTAGCTCTGCGACACCACTGGGGAGCGGACCTTCCTGTGGGATTAGGGCGATGCCTTCTCTCACTAGGTCTGTGAGACCACTGGTGAGCGGCCCTTCCTGCGGGATTAGGGGGCTGCCTCCACTCCCTTGCTCTGCGAGACCCCTGGGGAAAGGCCCTTCCTGCGGGATTAGGTCGCTGCCTTCATTCCCTAGCTCCTCGAGACCACTGGGGAGCGGCCTTTCCTGCGGGATTAGGGCACTGCCTCCTATTCCTAGCTCCGCGAGACGACTAGGGAGCGTCCCTTCCTGCAGGATTAGGGCGCTGGCTCCTCTCTCTTGCTCTGCGAGACCACTGGGTAGCTGCCTTTCCTGTGAGATTAGTGCGCTGCCTCCTGTCCCTATCTCTGCGAGACCACTGGGGAGAAGCCCTTCCTGTGGAATTAGGGCTCTGCCTTCACTCCCTAGTTCTGCGAGACCATTGGGAAGCGGCCATTCCTGCGGGATTAGGGACCTGCCTCCTCTCCCCGACTCTGCGAGGACACTGGGGAGCGGCCCTTCCTCCGGGATTAGGGCGCTGCCTGCCCTCCCTGGCTCTGCGACACCACTGAGTAGCGTCCTCTCTGCGGGATTAGGGTGCTGCCTTCTCTCCCTGGATCTGCGACACCACTGGGGAGCGACCCTTCCTCCGCTATTAGGGTGCTGCCTCCACTCCATGGCTCTGCGACACCACTGGGGAGCGGCCCTCCCTGCGGGATCAGGGCGCTGCACCCTCTCCCTAGCTCTGCTAGACAACTGGGGAGCTGTACTTCCTGCGGGATTAGGGCGCTGCCTTCACTCCCTAGCTCTGTGACACCACTGGGGAGGGGACCTTCCTGTGGGATTAGGGCGATGCCTTCTCTAACTAGCTCTGCGAAACCACTGGGGAGCGGCACTTCCTGCGGGATTAGGGCGCTGATTCCTCTCCCTAGTTCTGCGAGACCGCTGGGGAGCGGCCCTTCCTGCAGGATTAGGGCGCTGTCTCCTCTCCCTAGCTCTGCGTGACCAGTGGTGAGGGCTCTCCTGCGGGATTAGGGCGCTGCCTCCTCTCCATAGCTCTTCGAGACCGCTGGGGAGCGGACCTTCCTGCGGAATTAGGGGACTGCCTCCACTCCCTAGCTCTGGAAGACCTCTGGGGAGCGGCCCTTCCTGTGGGATTAGGGCGATGCGTTCTCTCACTAGGTCTGCGAGACCTCTGGGAAGCCGCCCATCCGGCGGGATTAGGTCGCTGCCTTCACTCCCTAGTTCTTCGAGACCACTGGGGAGCGGCCCTTCCTGCGGGATTAGGGCGCTGCCTCCTCACTCTAGCTCTGTGAGACCACTGGGGAGCCGCCCTTCCAGCAGGATTAGGGCGCTGCCACCTCTCCCCAGCTCTGTGACACCACTGGGGAGCGGCTCTTCCTGCGGGATTATTGCGCTATTCCTCTCCCTAGCTCTGAGAGACCACAGGGGAGCGGCCCTTCCTGTGGGATTAGGGCGCTGCCTCCTCTCCCTAGCTCTGTGAGACCACTGGGGAGCGGCCCTTCCTGTGGGATTAGGGTGCTACCTTCACTCATTAGCTCTGCGACAAAACTGGGGAGAGGCCCTTCCTGCGGGATTAGGGCGCTTCCTTCACTTCCTAGCTCTGCGACAAAACTGGGGAGCGGTCCTTCCTGTGGGATTAGGGCGCTGCCTCCTCTTCCTAGCTCCGCGAGACCACTGCGGAGCGCCCCTTCGTGCGGGATTAGGGCGCTACTTCCTCTCCCTATCTCTGTGAGACCACTGGGGAGCGGCCCTTCCTGCGGGATTAGGGGGCTGCCACCTCTCCCCAGCTCTGTGTGAGCACTGGGGAGCAGCCCTTTCTGCGGGATTAGGGTGCTGCCTTCTCTCCCGTGCTCTGCGAGACTACTGGGGAGTAGCTGTTTCTGCGGGATTAGGACGCTGCCTCCTCTTCCTAGCTCTGTGACATCACTGGGGAGCCGACCTTCCTGTGGGATTAGGGCGATGCCTTCTCTAACTAGCTCTGCGAGAGCGCTGGTGAGCGGCCCGTCCTGCGGGATTAGGGGGCTGCATCCACTCCCTTGCTCTGCAAGACCCCTGGGGAGCGGCCCTTCCTGCGGGATTAGGTCACTGCCTCCACTCCCTAGCTCTGGAAGACCTCTGGGGAGCGGCCCTTCCTGTGGGATTAGGGCGATGCGTTCTCTCACTAGGTCTGCGAGACCTCTGGGAAGCCGCCCATCCGGCGGGATTAGGTCGCTGCCTTCACTCCCTAGTTCTTCGAGACCACTGGGGAGCGGCCCTTCCTGCGGGATTAGGGCGCTGCCTCCTCACTCTAGCTCTGTGAGACCACTGGGGAGCCGCCCTTCCAGCAGGATTAGGGCGCTGCCACCTCTCCCCAGCTCTGTGACACCACTGGGGAGCGGCTCTTCCTGCGGGATTATTGCGCTATTCCTCTCCCTAGCTCTGAGAGACCACAGGGGAGCGGCCCTTCCTGTGGGATTAGGGCGCTGCCTCCTCTCCCTAGCTCTGTGAGACCACTGGGGAGCGGCCCTTCCTGTGGGATTAGGGTGCTACCTTCACTCATTAGCTCTGCGACAAAACTGGGGAGAGGCCCTTCCTGCGGGATTAGGGCGCTTCCTTCACTTCCTAGCTCTGCGACAAAACTGGGGAGCGGTCCTTCCTGTGGGATTAGGGCGCTGCCTCCTCTTCCTAGCTCCGCGAGACCACTGCGGAGCGCCCCTTCGTGCGGGATTAGGGCGCTACTTCCTCTCCCTATCTCTGTGAGACCACTGGGGAGCGGCCCTTCCTGCGGGATTAGGGGGCTGCCACCTCTCCCCAGCTCTGTGTGAGCACTGGGGAGCAGCCCTTTCTGCGGGATTAGGGTGCTGCCTTCTCTCCCGTGCTCTGCGAGACTACTGGGGAGTAGCTGTTTCTGCGGGATTAGGACGCTGCCTCCTCTTCCTAGCTCTGTGACATCACTGGGGAGCCGACCTTCCTGTGGGATTAGGGCGATGCCTTCTCTAACTAGCTCTGCGAGAGCGCTGGTGAGCGGCCCGTCCTGCGGGATTAGGGGGCTGCATCCACTCCCTTGCTCTGCAAGACCCCTGGGGAGCGGCCCTTCCTGCGGGATTAGGTCGCTGCATTCACTCCCTAGCTCTTCGAGACCACTGGGGAGCGGCCCTTCCTGCGGGATTAGGGCGCTGCCTCCTCTCTCTTCGTCTGCTACACCACTGGGGAGCGGCCCTTCCTGCCGGATTACGGCGCTGCCTCCTATCCCAAGCTCTGCGAGACCACTGGGGTACGGCCCTTCCTGCGGATTAGGGTGCTGACTCTTCTCCCGTGTTGTGCGAGACATCTGGGGAGCGGCTCAACCTGCGGGATTAGGGCGCTGCCTTCTCTCCCTAGCTCTGCGAGACCACTGGGATCAGCTCTTCCTGCGGGATTAGGGCGCTGCCTCCTCTCCCTAGCTCTGCGACACCACTGGGGAGTAGCCCATCCTGCGGGATTAGGGCGCTGCCTCCTCTCTTTCGCTCTGCGACACCACTAGGAAGCGGCCCTTCCTGCGGGATTAGGGCGCTGCCTCCTCTACCCGGCTCTGAGAGACCATGGGGGAGCAGCCCTTCCAGCGGGATTAGGGCACTGCCTTCTCTCCCTGGCTCTGCGACACCACTGTGGAGCGGCCCTTTCTCCGCTATTAGGGCGCTGCCTCCTCTCCGTGGCTCTGCGACACCACAGGGGAGCGGCACTTCCTCCGGGATTAGGGCGCTGCCTCCTTTTCCTAGCTCTGCGACATCACTGGGGAGCAGCCATTCCCGTGGGATTAATGCGCTGCCGTCTCTCCCTAGCTCTGCGAGACCACTGTTGAGCGGCCCTTCCTGCGGGATTAGGGCGCTGCCTCCTCTCCCTAGCTCTGTGAGACCACTGGGGAGCGGCCCTTCCTGTGGGATTAGGGTGCTACCTTCACTCATTAGCTCTGCGACAAAACTGGGGAGAGGCCCTTCCTGCGGGATTAGGGCGCTTCCTTCACTTCCTAGCTCTGCGACAAAACTGGGGAGCGGTCCTTCCTGTGGGATTAGGGCGCTGCCTCCTCTTCCTAGCTCCGCGAGACCACTGCGGAGCGCCCCTTCGTGCGGGATTAGGGCGCTACTTCCTCTCCCTATCTCTGTGAGACCACTGGGGAGCGGCCCTTCCTGCGGGATTAGGGGGCTGCCACCTCTCCCCAGCTCTGTGTGAGCACTGGGGAGCAGCCCTTTCTGCGGGATTAGGGTGCTGCCTTCTCTCCCGTGCTCTGCGAGACTACTGGGGAGTAGCTGTTTCTGCGGGATTAGGACGCTGCCTCCTCTTCCTAGCTCTGTGACATCACTGGGGAGCCGACCTTCCTGTGGGATTAGGGCGATGCCTTCTCTAACTAGCTCTGCGAGAGCGCTGGTGAGCGGCCCGTCCTGCGGGATTAGGGGGCTGCATCCACTCCCTTGCTCTGCAAGACCCCTGGGGAGCGGCCCTTCCTGCGGGATTAGGTCGCTGCATTCACTCCCTAGCTCTTCGAGACCACTGGGGAGCGGCCCTTCCTGCGGGATTAGGGCGCTGCCTCCTCTCTCTTCGTCTGCTACACCACTGGGGAGCGGCCCTTCCTGCCGGATTACGGCGCTGCCTCCTATCCCAAGCTCTGCGAGACCACTGGGGTACGGCCCTTCCTGCGGATTAGGGTGCTGACTCTTCTCCCGTGTTGTGCGAGACATCTGGGGAGCGGCTCAACCTGCGGGATTAGGGCGCTGCCTTCTCTCCCTAGCTCTGCGAGACCACTGGGATCAGCTCTTCCTGCGGGATTAGGGCGCTGCCTCCTCTCCCTAGCTCTGCGACACCACTGGGGAGTAGCCCATCCTGCGGGATTAGGGCGCTGCCTCCTCTCTTTCGCTCTGCGACACCACTAGGAAGCGGCCCTTCCTGCGGGATTAGGGCGCTGCCTCCTCTACCCGGCTCTGAGAGACCATGGGGGAGCAGCCCTTCCAGCGGGATTAGGGCACTGCCTTCTCTCCCTGGCTCTGCGACACCACTGTGGAGCGGCCCTTTCTCCGCTATTAGGGCGCTGCCTCCTCTCCGTGGCTCTGCGACACCACAGGGGAGCGGCACTTCCTCCGGGATTAGGGCGCTGCCTCCTTTTCCTAGCTCTGCGACATCACTGGGGAGCAGCCATTCCCGTGGGATTAATGCGCTGCCGTCTCTCCCTAGCTCTGCGAGACCACTGTTGAGTGGCCCTTCCTGCGGGATTAGGAGGCTGCCTCCATTCCCTTGCTCTGCGAATCCCCTGGGGAGCGCCCTTCCTGCGGGATTAGGTCGCTGCCTTCACTCTCTAGGTCTTCGAGACCACTGGGGAGCCGCCCTTCCTGTGGGATTAGGGCTCTGCCACCTCTCCCCAGCTCTGTGAGAGCACTGGGGAGCAGCAATTCCTGTGGGATTAGGGCGCTGTTCCTCTCCCTAGCTCTGCCTGACCGCTGAGGAGCGGACCATCCTGCGGGATTAGGGCGCTGCCTTCACTCCCTAGCTCTGCGACACCACTGGGGAGCGGCCCATCCTGCGGGATTAGGGCACTGCCTCCTCTCCCCTGCTCTGTGAGACCACTGGGGAGCCGCCCTTCCTGCGGGATTAGGGCTCTGCCACCTCTCCCCAGCTCTGCGAGACCACTGGGGAGCTGTCTTTCCGGCGGGATTAGGGCGCTGCCTCCTCTCCCTATCTCTGCGAGACCACTGGGGAGCGACTCTTCGTGCGGGATTAGGGTGCTGAATCCTCTCCCCGGCTCTGCGAGACCACTGGGGAGCGGCCCTTCTGGCGGGATTAGGGCGCTGTTTCCTCTCCCCGGCTCTCCGAGAACACTGGGGAGCGGCCCTTCCTGCAGGATTAGGTCGCTGCCTGCTCTCCCTGCTTCTGCGACACCACTGGGGAGCCGCCCTTCCTGTGGGATTAGGGCTCTGCCACCTCTCCCCAGCTCTGTGAGAGCACTGGGGAGCAGCAATTCCTGTGGGATTAGGGCGCTGTTCCTCTCCCTAGCTCTGCCTGACCGCTGAGGAGCGGACCATCCTGCGGGATTAGGGCGCTGCCTTCACTCCCTAGCTCTGCGACACCACTGGGGAGCGGCCCATCCTGCGGGATTAGGGCACTGCCTCCTCTCCCCTGCTCTGTGAGACCACTGGGGAGCCGCCCTTCCTGCGGGATTAGGGCTCTGCCACCTCTCCCCAGCTCTGCGAGACCACTGGGGAGCTGTCTTTCCGGCGGGATTAGGGCGCTGCCTCCTCTCCCTATCTCTGCGAGACCACTGGGGAGCGACTCTTCGTGCGGGATTAGGGTGCTGAATCCTCTCCCCGGCTCTGCGAGACCACTGGGGAGCGGCCCTTCTGGCGGGATTAGGGCGCTGTTTCCTCTCCCCGGCTCTCCGAGAACACTGGGGAGCGGCCCTTCCTGCAGGATTAGGTCGCTGCCTGCTCTCCCTGCTTCTGCGACACCACTGGGGAGTGGCCCTTCCTCCGCTATTAGGGCGCTGCCTCCTCTTCCTGGCTCTGCAACACCACTGGGGAGCAGCCCTTCCCACCGGATTAATGCGCTGCTGCCTCTCCCTAGCTTTGCGAGACCACTGGGGAGCGGCCTTTCCTGTGGGATCAGGGCGCTGCATCCTCTCCCTAGCTCTGCGAGACCACTGGGGAGCTGTCCTTCCTGCGGCATTAGGGCGCTGCCTCCTCTCCTTAGCTCTGAGACACCACTTGGGAGCGGCCCTTCCTGCGGGATTAGGGCGCTGCCTCATCTAACTAGCTCTTCGAGACCACTGGGGAGAAGCCCTTCCTGCAGGATTAGGGCGCTGCCTCATCTCCCCGGCTCTGCGGGACCACTGGGTAGCTGCCTTTCCTGTGGGATTAGTGCGCTGCCTCCTGTCCCTATCTCTGCGAGTCCACTGGGGAGAAGCCCTTCCTGTGGAATTAGGGCGCTGCCTTCACTCCCTAGCTCTGCGAGACCATTGGGGAGCGGCCATTCCTGCGGGATTAGGGACCTGCCTCCTCTCCCCGGCTCTGCGAGGACACTGGGGAGCGGCCATTCCTCCGGGATTAGGGTGCTGCCTGCCCTCCCTGGCTCTGCGACACCACTGGGTAGCGTCCTCTCTGCGGGATTAGGGCGCTGCCTTCTCTCCCTGGCTCTGCGACACCACTGGGGAGCGACCCTTCCTCCACTATTAGGGCGCTGCCTCCACTCCCTGGCTCTGCGACACCAAAGGGGTGCGGCCCTTCCTGCGGGATTAGGGCGCTGTCTCCTCTCCCTAGCTCTGCGACACCACTGCGGAGCGTTCCTTCCTGCGGGATTAGGCCGCTATTCCTCTCCCTAGCTCTGAGAGACCACAGGGGAGCGGCCCTTCCCGCGGGATTATGGCGCTTCCTTCACTCCCTAGCACTGCGACAAAACTGGGGAGCGGCCCTTCCTGCGGGATTAGGGCGCTGCCTCCTCTTCCTAGCTCTGTGAGACCACTGGGGAGCGGCTCTTCCTGCAGGAATAGGGCGCTGCCTCCTCTCCCCGGCTCTGCGAGACCACTGGGGAGCAGCAGTTCTGCGGGATTAGGGCGCTGCCTTCTCTCCCTGGCTCTGCGACACCACTGGGGAGCGGCCCTTCCTGCGTAATAAGGGCACTGATTTCTCTCCTTAGATCTGCGAGTCCACTGGGGAGCAGCCGTTCCTGCGGGATCAGGGCGCTGCATCCTCTGCCTAGCTCTGCGAGACCACTGGGGAGCGGCCCTTCCTGCAGGATTAGGGCGCTGCCTCCTCTTCCTAGCTCTGCGAGACCACTGGGGAAAGGCCCTTCCTTCGGGATTAGGGGGCTGCCTCCTCTCCCTAGCTCTGCAACACCACTGGGGAGGGGACCTTCCTCTGGGATTAGGGGGATGACTTCTCTCACTAGCTCTGCGAAACCACTGGGGAGCGGCCCTTCCTGTGGGATTAGGGCGCTGCCTTCACTCCCTAGCTGTGCGACACCACTGGGGAGAGGCCCTCCCTGCGGGATTATGGCGCAGCCTCATCTCCCTAGCTCTGCGAGACCACTGGGGTTCCTCCCTTCCTGCGGGATTAGGGCGCTGCCGCCTCTTCCTAGCTCTGCGTGACCACTGGGGAGCAGCCCTTCCTGCGGGATTAGGGCGCTGCCTCCTCTCCCGCGCTCTGCGAGACTTCTGGGGAGCGGCTAATCCTGCGGGATTAGGGCGCTGCCTTCTCTCCCTAGCTCTGCGAGACAACTGGGGAGCTCCCCTTCATGCGGGATTAGTGCGCTGCCTCCTCTCCCTAGCTCTACGACAGCACTGGGGAGCGGACCTTCCTGTGGGATTAGGGCGCTGCCTCCTCTATTTTGCTCTGCGACACCACTGGGGAGCGTCCCTTCCTGCGGGATTAGGGCACTGCCTTCACTGCCTAGCTCTGCGAGACATACTTTGGAGCGAAACTTCCTGCGGGATTAGGGCGCTGCCTCCTCTGCCCGGCTCTGCGAGACCACTGGGGTGCATCCCTTCCTGCGGGATTAGGGCGCTGCCTCCTCTCCCGTGTTCTGCGAGACTTCTGAGGAGCGACCCATCCTCCGGGATGATGGCGCTGCCTCCTCTCCCTAGCTCTGTGAGACCGCTGGGGAGCGGCCCTTCCTGCAGGATTAGGGCGCTGCCTTCACTCCCTAGCTCTGCGACACCACTGGGGAGCGGAACATCCTGCGGGATTAGGGCGCTGCCTCCTCTCCCTAGCTCTCCGTGACCGCTGGGGTGCAGCCCTTTCTGTGGGATTAGGGCGCTGCCTACTCTCCCCGGCTCTGCGATACCACTGGGGAGCGGCAATTCCTGCGGATTAGGGCGCTGCCTCCTCTCCCTAGCTCTGCGAGACCGCTAGGGAGCGGCCCATCCTGTGGGATTAGGGGGCTGCCTCCTCTCCTTAGCTCTGAGACACCACTGGGTAGCGGCCCTTCCTGCGGGATTAGGGCGCTGCCTCCTCTCCCTAGCTCTGCGACACCGCTGGGGAGGGGACCTTCCTGTGGGATTAGGGCGCTGCCTCCTCTCCCTAGCTCTGCGACACCGCTGGGGAGGGGACCTTCCTGTGGGATTAGGGCGCTGCCTCCACTCCCTAGCTCTGAGGGACCCCTGTGGAGCGGCCCTTCCTGCGGGATTAGGGGGCTGCCTCCAGTCCCTTGCTCTGCGAGACCCCTGGGGAGCAGCCCTTAATACGGGATTAGGTCGCTGCCTTCATTCCCTAGCTCCTCGAGACCACTGAGCAGCGTCCCTTCCTGCGGGATTAGGGCGCTTCCTCCTCTCTCTACCTCTACGAGACCACTGGGGAGCCGCCCTTCCTGCGAGATTAGGGTGCTGTCTCCTCTCCCTAGCTCTTCGAGACCGCTGGGGAGCGGCCCTTCCTGCAGGATTAGGGCGCTGCCTCCACTCCCTAGCTCTGCGATTCCACTGGGGAGCGGCCCTTCCTGAGGGATTAGGGTGCTGCCTCCTCTCCCGCACTCTGCGAGACTTCTGGGGAGCGGACCATTCTGCTTGATTAGGGTGCTGCCTTCTCTCCCAATCTCTGCGAGACCACAGGGTAGCAGCTTTTCATGCGGGATTAGGGCGCTGCCTCCTCTCCCTGGCTCTGCGACACCACTGAGGAGCAGAACATCCTGCGGGAGTAGGGCGGTGCCTCCTCTTCCTAGTTCTGCGATACCACTGGGGAGCAGACCTTCCTGTGGGATTCGGGCTATGCCTTCTCTCACTAGGTCTGTGAGACCACTGGGGAGCGGCCCTTCCTGCGGGATTAGGGCGCTGCCTCCTCTCCGTAGCTCTGCGAGACCGCTGGGGAGCAGCCCTTCCTGCGGGATTAGGGGGCTGCCTCCACTCCCTTGCTCTGCGAGACCCCCGGGGAGCTGTTCTTCCTTCGGGATTAGGTCGCTGCCTTCACTCCCTAGCTCTTCGAGACCACTGGGGTGCGGCCCTTCCTGCAGAATTAGGGCGCTGCCCCCTCTCTCTAGCTCTGCGAGACCACTGGGGAGCCGCACTTCCTGCGGGATTAGGGCGCTGCCACCTCTCCCCAGCTCTGTGAGACCACTGGGGATCGGCCCTTCCTGCGGGATTAGGACGCTGTTCCTCTCCCTAGCTCTGCGAGACCACTGGGGAGCAGCCCTTCCTGCGGGATTAGGGCGCTGTCTCCTCCCCCTAGCTGTGCAACAACACTGGTGAGTGGCCCTTCCTGCGGGATTAGGGCGCTGCCTCCTCCCCTTAGCTCCGCGAGACCACTGGGGAGCGCCCCTTCCTGCAGGATTAGGGCGCTGACTCCTCTCTCTAGCTCTGCGAGACCATTGGGGAGCGGCCCTTCCTGCGGAATTAGGGCCCTGCCTTCTCTCCTCGGCTCTGAGAGACCACTGGGGAGCGGACCTTCCTGCAGGATTAGGGCGCTGCCTCCTCTCCCCGGCTCTGCGAGAACACTGGGGAGCGTCCTCTCTGCGGGATTAGGGCACTGCCTTCTCTCCCTGGCTCTGCGACACCACTGGGGAGCGGCCCTTCCTGCGGGGTTAGGGCGCTGTCTCCTCTCCCTAGCACTGCGACACCACTGAGGTGCGTCCCTTCCTGCGGGATAAGGGCGCTCACTTCAATCCTTAGGTTTGCGAGACCACTGGGGAGCAGCCCTTCCTGCGGGATTAATGCGCTGCAGGCTCTCCCTAGCTCTGCGACACCACTGGGGAGGGGACCTTCCTGTGGGATTAGGGCGATGCCTTCTCTCACTAGCTCTGCGAAACCACTGGGGAGCGGCCCTTCATGCGGAATTAGGGCGCTGATTCCTCTCCCTAGTTCTACGAGACCGCGGGGGAGCGGCCCTTCCTGCAGGATTAGGGCGCTGCCTCCTCTCCCTAGCTCTGCGTGACCACTGGTGAGCGGCCCTTCCTGCGGGATTAGGGCACTGCCTCCTCTCCCTGGCTCTGCGAGAGCACTGGGGAGTGGAACTTCCTGCGGGATTAGGGCGCTGCCTCCTCTCCCTAGCTCTGCAAGACCCCTGGGGAGCGGCCCATCCTGCTTGATTTGGGCGCTGCCTCCTCTCCCTATCTCTGCGAGACAACTGGGGAGGGGCCCTTCCTGCGCGATTTGGGTGCTGCCTCCTTTCCCTAGCTCTCCGAGACCACTGGGGAGCGGCCATTGCTTCGGGATTAGGGCTCTGCCTCGTCTCCCTAGCTCTTCAAGACCTCTGGGGATAGGCCCTTCCTGCGGGATTAGGGCGCTGCTTTCTCTCCCGAGCTCTGCGAGATCACTTGGGAACCGCCCTTCCTGCGAGATTAGGGCGCTGCCTTCTCTCCTTAGCTCTGCGAGACCACTGGAGAGCGGCCCTTCCTGCGGGATAAAGGCGCTGCCTTCTCTCCCTAGCTCTGCGAGACCATTGGGAAGCGGCTCTTTCTGCGGGATTAGGGCGCTGCCTCCTCTCCCTAGCTCTGCGAGACCACTGGGGAGCGGCCCTTCCTGCGGGATTAGGGCGCTGCCTCCTCTCCCTATCTCTGCGAGATAACTGGGGAGCAGTCCTTCCTGCGGGATTAGGGCGCTGCCTCCTCTCCCTATCTCTGCGAGACCACCGGGGGTCGGCCGTTCCTGTGGGATTAGGGCACCGCCTTCTCTCCCGAGCTCTGCGAGACCACGGGGAAGCGACCCCACCTGCGGGGGCGGGGCGGTGGCTTCATTCCCCAGCTCTAGGAGGAGAGCAGGGAGTGGCGGTTCGAGCGGTCAAGGGGCGCTAGCTTCACTCCCCAGGTTTGGATGGGGACTGGGGAGTGGCGGTTCGAGTGGGGTCGGGGCGATGGCTTCCTTCCCCAGCTATGGGAGGTGCCTGGGGAGTGGGGTTCCAGTATGGCTGGTGCACTGGCTTCTCTCCCCAGCTTTGAGAGGGCCATGGGGAGTGGCGGCTCGAGTGGCGGCGGGGCGCTGGAAGGGCCGCTCCCCAGTGGTCTCGCAGAGCTAGAGAGAGGAGCAGCGCCCTAATCCCGCAGGAAGGGCCGCTCCCCGGTGGTCTCGCAGAGCAAGGGAGAGAAGGTGGCACCCTAATCCAGCAGGAAGGGCCGCTCCTCAGTGGACTCGCAGAGCTAGGGAGAGAAGGCAGCGCCCTAATCCCGCAGGAACGGCCGCTCTCCAGTGGTCTCACAGAGCTAGGGAGTGACGGCAGTGCCCTAATCCCGCAGGAAGGGCTTCTCCCCAGGCCGCTGGCAGAGCTAGGGAGAGAAGGCAGCGCCCTAATCCCGCAGGAAGGTCTACTCCCCAGGACCCTGTCAGGGCTAGGGAGAGAAGGCAGCGCCCTAATCCCGCTGGAACGGCCACTCCCCAGTGTTCTCGCAGAGCTAGGGAGAGGAGGCAGCGCCCTAATCCCGCAGGAACAGCCGCTCCCCAGTAGTCTCGCAGAGCTAGGGAGAGGAGGCAGCGCCCTAATCCCGAAGGAAGGGCAACTCCCCAGTGGTCTCGCAGAGCTAGTGAGAGGAGGCAGCGCCCTTATCCCGCAGGAAGGGCCGCTTCCAAATGGTCTCGCAGATGTAGGTAGTAAAGGCAGCACCCTAATCCCGCAGGAACGTCCCCTCCCCAGTGGTGTCGCACAGCTAGGGAGAGAAGGCAGCGCCCTAATCCCACAGGAATGGCCGCTCCCTAGTGGTCTCCCAGAGTTAGGGAGAGGAGACAGCGCCCTAATCCCGCAGGAAGGCCTGCTTCCCACTGGTCTCGCAGAGTTAGGGAGAGGAGGCAGCACCCTAATCCCGCAGAAAGGGCCGCTCCCCAGTAGTCTCACAGAGCGAGGGAGAGGAAGAAGCGCCCTAATCCCGCAGGAAGGGCCGCTCCCCAATGGTCTCGCAGAGCTAGGGAGAGAAAGCAGCTCCCTTATCCCGCAGGCAAGGCCGCTCCCCAGTGTTCTCGCAGAGCTAGGGAGAGAAAGCAGCTCCCTAATCCCGCAGGAAGGGAGCTACTCAGTGGTCTTGCAGAGCTAGGGAGAGAAGGCAGCACCCTAATCCCGCAGGAAGGGATGCTCCCCAGTGGTCTCGCAGAGCTAGGGAGAGAAGGCAGAGCCTTAATCCCGCAGTAATGGTCGCTCCCCAATGGTCTCGCAGACCTAGGGAGAGAAGGCGGCTCCCTAATCCCGCAGGAAATGCCGCTCCCCAGTGGTCTTGCGGAGCTAGGGAGAGAAGGCGGCACCCTAATCCCGCAGGAAAGGCCGCTCGCCAGTGGTCTCGCAGAGCTAGGGAGAGAAGACGGCGCCCTAATCCCGCAGGAAAGGCCGCTCCCCATTGGTCTCGCAGAGCTAGGGAGAGAAGGGGGCGCCCTAATCCCACAGGAAGGGCCGCTCCCTATTGGTCTCGCAGAGCTATGGAGAGAAGGCAGCGCCTTAATCCCGCAGGAAGTGCCGCTCCCCAGTGGTTCCGCAGAGCTAGGGAGAGTAGGCAGCGCACTGATCCTGCAGGAAGGGCTGCTCCCCAGTGGTCTCGCAGAGCTAGGGAGAGTAGGCAGCGCCCTTGTCCCGCAGGAAGGGCTGTTCCCCAGGCCCCTGACAGAGCTAGGGAGAGAAAGCAGTTCCCTAATCCCGCAGGAACGGCCACTCCCAGTGGTGTCGCAGAGCTAGGGAGAGAAGGCAGTGCCCTAATCCCCCTGGAAGAGCTGCTCCCTAATGGTCTCACATAGCTACGGAGAGAAGGCTGCGACCTAATCCCGCAGGAAGGGCCGCTCCCCAGTGGTCTTGCAGAGCTAGGGAGAGAAGGCGGCGCCCTAATCCCGAAGGAAGTGATGCTTCCCAGTGGTTTTGTAGAGCTAGGGAGAGGAGGAAGCACCCTAATCCCGCAGGAAGGGCCGCTCCCCAGTGGTCTCACACAGCTAGGGAGAGAAGGCAGCACCCTAGTCCCACAGGAAGGGCTGCTCTCCAGAGGTCTCACAGAGCTAGGGAGATAAGGCAGGGCCCTAATCCCGCAGGAAGTGCCGCTCCACAGTAGTCTCGCAGAGCTAGGGAGAGAAGGCAGCGCCCTAATCCCGCAGGAAGGGCCGTTCCCCAGTGGTCTCGCAGAGCTACGGAGAGAAGGCAGCGCCCTAATCCCGCAAGAAGGGCCGCTCCCCAGTGGTCTCGCAGAGCTAGGGAGAGAAGGCAGTGCCCTAATCCCGTAGGATGGGCTGCTCCCCAGGCCCCTGGCAGAGCTGGGGAGGGAACCGAGCGCCCCGCCCCCACAGTAACGGCCGCTCCCCACTCCCATCGCAGTGCTAGGAAGGAACCTAGCACACCACGTGCCCAGGAACGGCCGCTCTCCAGTCCCCTCGCAGAGCCGGGAAAACAATCACGCGCCCTGCCCCTGCTAATACTGCTGCTGCTCAGTCCTCTGGCAGAGCTAGGGAGGGATGGCAGCGCCTTACTCCCGCAGGAACGGCCGCTGTACACTCCCCTTGCAGACCTGGAGAGGGAAGGCAGCGCCCCTCCCCCGCAGGTCTGCACACTGGCCGTGGCCATGGCTAGGAGCGCAGCGCAGAAGCTGCTCCAGCCCTGCAGCCTGCGGGCAGCGCATTGGGGTGGGGGCAGCACGGAGCAGGCAGGGCCCAGGTGGGCGGGGAGTGGAGACAAAAGTGGGGCGGACACACTCCTGCCAGGAGCTGCCTGGTTCACCCCTTGCCCGGGAGCTGCAGGAGGGGCCCGGATCATGGCTCGGCTGCAGAGCTTGGAGCCCGGGGTGGGTCCAGGAGTGAGAGGATGGGGGAGCTGGGGGTGTAGCAGAGTTTGGAGCCAAGAATTGGTTGGAGATGGGGTTATGCCACTTCCGCTTGGCGGCGGGGGGCCCTCTGGCTTTTTTTTTTTTTGCTCCGCCCCCCACATCCCAATATTTCATCTTTGACATCTGGTCACCCTAGCCTTATATGAAGGAGGATGTCTTTACCAAGGGGCCAGGGACTGGCCTTTGCTAGAGAAACCACTGTCAAGTTTTAGCCAATTAGGACAAGTCAGCAAATAAGAACAATCTCAGGTATCAGTAACTGCTACAGGTTGCAAATTCCTACATGCAGCAGTTTCTGGTACTACACCTGCACAGCTCTGCTCCCCGGCTCTTCTCGGGCTCCTGCTCTCTCCTTATCTCTGCCCCACTCTCACCCAGGCAGTTCCAGCTCATATGGAGGATGGGACCCCCTGGCCTGGTGACTCCCTCATTACACTGCCTGGCCTGTCAGTGCAGCTAACTTGGAGCATTGGCCTCTCTCCATTGTCCCTGGGGACTGTCAGTCTCAGGGTCCTGATTTCCCATTGATCCTTCCCCCTTCTATTGGTGCTGGGAACTAGCCAACCAACCCCCCCCCACACACACACTAAGTTTTAGTAAAGGACCAAGAGCCCCCTTACACAAGCAGCCCCATGAGGATCACCGATGTGCAGAGAAGGCAGCACAAGCTGCTCCCATGGTGTAATGGGCAGCACTCAGGACTCTGAATCCTGTAATCTGAGTTCAAATCTCAGTAAGACCTTGTGTTGGCTTGTGGTCATAGGTGGCAGGTTATATACATTTGTGGTGCTCGTGCTCCAGGAACATTCAGGGCTGGGGGCCCTGCTCCAGCAATATTTGGAGTTGAGTCTCTTCCCCTGGCCCCTGCCTGGCACCCCTCCCCTCTGCTGTGGTGCATTCCTGCCTGACAAAAAGCAGCATGGGCCTGTCCCCTGCCTGCTCCTGCAGCTGGAGTTGACGGATTCTGGCCAGAACTGCTGCCCCAGAGTCCTAGTGCAGGCTGCCCTCAGCCTCTCCAACACCCCCAACCCTGAGCTCCCTCTGAACCCTGATACACTGCCCCAGTTCTGAGCCCCCTCCTGCATTATGAATCCCTCATCCTCAGCCCTAGGCTCCCTCCCAGAGGGTGCACCCCTTCCCACACACTCCTTCCCACCCCCAGAGCCTGCACCTCTCATCCCTTCCTACAACCCTGCCGGAGCCTGCACCCAGCACCCAAACTCCATCCTAAAGCCTGAATCCTGCACCCTAATCCCCCCCAAACCCCCTCCCAGAGCCTTAGGCAGGTGGGGGTGGAGTTTGGGGGCGGGTTCTGGGCACCACCAAAATTTCTACAAACTTGCCACCCACCCATGCTTGTGGTAATGCCCCAGAGCTCAACTCCCCTGTCTCCAGCTGTGTAAGAGTGAATCTTTCCCCTCCTGCTGGGTGACTCACACCTCCTAGAGCCAGGTCTTTGGCAGGGATGGCCAAAATGGGTTAGGGCTCTAGAACTTGCTACCCTGATAGTTGGGATTCTTGCTGCTGCACCTGATGTTCACAAGCTTGGCCCTTGTGCTTCCTACCACACGTTTCCTCTGGCCCACATGGCGCTTGAAGAAAGGAGTGCCAGCGCTGGGATTAATAGTTAGGGCTTGGCAGGAGGGAGGAAGAGTCCCAGGCTGGACCCTACACACCTTCCCTCCTCCGGGCACCTAGAGCAGAGGCAGCCCAGCTCTGTCTGCTGGATACCTCAGCAGAGTAGGTGAGTTCATGTAAATACTGTCTGGTCCCAAAGCTTCCCCCCAACCCTGGTCGTCAGTGGCTGCCAGGGGAGAGCTCATTCACACCTCGCTTACAAATTATCATTTGAAATTCTAAGGTTGGCCAACACTGCCGAAGCCAATGCACCAACATTGTCAGCAAACACAACAGCTGGGTGAGGAAACCCGGCTTTGTCCAGACTTTCCAAACTTATTTGACTTTCTCAGGTACAAGTAGTTTTCAGACGTTGTATCTGCTTTTAAAGTGTGTGTTAACATTTCAATTTCCGTTCAAATTTGCAACCAATGACAACATTGGCAGCGCTGCATGTAACTACCTGACCACTGAGGGAGGGGGTGTTGGAGAAAATCGGGGAAGGGGCTGTACAGCCCCCTGGCTGGGGGGCGTATAGGGAATGCCCAGTTTCACTGAATTGAGTCTCCTACTGCAGCACCTCAGTAGGTTACATCAGAGAGGAGCTGCAGTGTCTAGGCAGTGGGATGCCTGTGCCTTTAAGAGCCCAGCCCTGGAAAGTCCATGCTGAGAGGTACTGCCTGTGAGAGGGGAAATAAAAAAAGCCCTCGGCTCCCCCCACCCATGTTTGCAAACACTGGAGTCTCAGCCCACCGGGATAACTGTTGCCCCTCGGCCCCTGCCTGTGCCGGGGTTTAACCCTCTGGCAGCGCCTCCCTCCGGGCTTAACTCCGGCTCCTTCCCACCTCCCTGACTTTGCCTTCAGTCCCTCTCCTAACTCTGCCTCCAGCTGCTTGACCCCCGACCAGTCAATTTCCACCCCCTGCTCAGACCCTGGCCACCTACTCCTCTGATTTGCCCTCCTTTGCCCCTTTTTAATCCCTGTAAAAAGTAGTCGATGCTGTGTCCCATTCTCTGGAGGGAGGGCTGGGCGCCTGGCCCCTGCCTGCGCAGTGCTCAAAGTGCCCCATGATCTTGTGGATGTTTGCTGAGTGCTGCAGGGTCACCCGAAGGGGAGAGAGACGCGGTTAGGAGATGATGCAGCCAAGGGTGACTCACCCAACACTGAGATGCAGCCATCTCTGGGGTGATTTACACAAGTCAGCAAATGAATATGGAACAAGAAACACATTGAAAGGATCGAGGCAGCTGCAGGAGGTGGAGAAAACCAGAAAAAGCAGTAGCCCTGGATCCCAGCCCTGTCCCTCCCCCACTCTACCCCCTAATCTTCACTCCCCTCCCACATTTGAGGGGAGAACCCAGGAGTCCTGGTCCCCAGCCTTGCCCACCCCCATATTTTGATATGGCTCCATCCAAAAGCTGCCCCCACAATTGCAGGGCAGTGCCATGGGGCACACCGGGGCCTCCCTGTTTGCACAGGATGGGCAATGCCAGTGCTCCAGGATGGGGAGAGATGATGCTAATGGAGAAGCAAGCAGCAGACAGCTCCCATGACAGAGAAAGAAATGCTAGGGGGTGCTGTGCTGCAAGGAGTGAATGGGGTTGGCAGGGAATGGGAGGATCTTCCCTCACAGCAGGTGAGTCTGTCTCCCTCCCAATTCCTCCTCAGCCCTACCCCAGCCCAGGCTAATCCCAGCCCAGCTACCAGGATTAAATTTGGCCTGAATTCCCCAGCTGCTGGGGTGGGGGGTGGGGCTGGGAAGAATGAGCCTCTACTCCTCCTTCCCCAGACACAGTTGCATGGGCACAGACCAAAGGAGCCTGCAGCACTGCTGCCTAGAGGAAACTGAGGCACCAACCACTGACAGACACACCATGGCTCTCCTCATCCTCATCCTCTTTTCCATATACAACCTGGCCAGGGGAGGGGGTGTAAACTCAAGGCAGTTGCATAGTTAACCTGTGGAACTCCTTGCAAGAGGATGTTTTGAACGGCAAGACTATAACAGGATTCAAAAAAGAACTAGATAAGTTTATGGTGGATAGGTCCATCAAGGACTATTAGCCAGGGTGTGCAGGGATGGTGCCTGTAGCCTCTGTTTGTCGGAAGCTGGGAATGGGCAACAGGGGATGGATCGCTTGATGATTCCCTGCTCTGTTCATTCCCTCTGGGGCACCTGGCACTGGCCACTGTCAGAAGACAGGAAAATACTGGGCTAGATGGACTTTGCGTCTGAACTAGTCTGGCTGTTCTTATGTCTCCCTTGGAGCAGCAGTGACATCCAGTGGACAGTCAGAGTAATGCACAGAAAGTGTTTTGCTTGGCGCAGCAGTGACATCAAGTGGCCAATCAGGGTAACACACAGAGTATGTTTCCCTTGGAGCAGCAGTGACACCTCGTGGTCATTCAAGGTAATGCACAGAAGGTGTTTCCCTTGATACAGCAGTGACACCCACTGGTCAGGTGGCGTAATGCACAGCATGTGTCTGCCCTCTACAAGCAGTGACACCCACGGACCAGTCACGGTAACGCACAGAGTGTGTTTCCCACCAATCTGGGTAAGGCACAGAGCATGTTTCCCATGGAGCAGCAGTGACACTCAGTGACCTGCAGGGGTGGCATCAGACTCTTCTCCTTTAGTGGGGGACTGAGGCTACATCTACACTAAAGGATAAATTCGAATTAGCTTAAACCAATTTTATAAAACAGATATTAAAATGTTGATTGTGAGCGTCCACACTAGGCACATGAATTCGGTGGTGTGCGTCCATGGTCCGAGGCTAGCGTCAATTTCTGGAGCGGTGCACTGTGGGTAGCTACTGTAAAATAATGAGGCCAATAACGTCGATTTGCATCCACACTAATCCTAATCAGAAATAGTAATATTGATTTTAGTGTTACTCCTTTCGTTTTGTAGGAGTACAGAAATCGATTTAAAGAGCCCTTTAAATTGATATAAAGAGCAGTGTAGTGTGGACGGGTGCAGCGCTAAATCCATTTAACGCTGTTAAAATCAGTTTAACAGCGTAGTGTAGACCAGGCCTGAGATGGGATAGACAAAAAAAATTGGGGAGCTGTGCCCCCCATCACCTGACCTCACCCTTCACGGGGGCCATGCCTCTCTTCCTTCTCAGTTAAAGGCCAGGCTCATCTCCTCTCCCCCCGGCTAGGGTTTACAGCAACACAAACTTTATTAAAATAAAATAGTAAACACGGTTTACTTAAAATATTCTAAATCTGTCCAAATTTTAGTACTGAATCCAAAGTTCTCTTAAAGATCCCATCAGTAACCAAAACCTAAAAGAAAAATTGAAACCAAAAACAAGGCTTAATTTTAAACCCAAACATTAAGAAAAACTTTGTTTGTAAAAATAAAAACTAACAAATGCTGTAAATTAATAATTTCAACATTTTATCAAAAAGTGTGCTACAGCAGAATGATAAAATAACATCAAATAAATAAGCATGACCTCTAAAACCTCCTATCAAGGAATTGAATCCTTGAATACTGGTCATATCGTAATAAAATATGCAGAACTATGTCAAAACTGGTGTTGCAAGTCAGCCATTTGAATCCAGCAAATGTCAATTAAAAGCTCCATTCCAACTAAAAAAAACAAAACAACCCAATAAACCAAAATGGTCACAGCCTGAAACAAACCTACACAGAAGCAAAATTAAACCTGCACCAACACTGGAACAAACGATGTAAATTTCTAATTCTAACTTCTTGTTTCTCCCAGGAGGAAGGTGTTTTGCACCCCAGTAACCAGGCTCTCACTGCAGCTTTCCTTTCACTAAATAAGATTTGTACCAAATATAAATTGCCCTCCAATTTCTCTAAGAGAAATTGAAATTGTATCTTTGCACTAATATCCCAAGTGTGCAAGTCCATCCCCTCAGAGCAGCCAAACACCCTGAGGCCAGGGGAGAATCCCAACTGGTTTGTGCATTTGTAATCCTGGGGCCTGAAGCTGATGAGAGAAAGGGAAATGATCCATCTTGGAGCCTTCCGATATCACCTGCGGGGAGCACAGGGATTTGACTGAGTGACATCCCGGATAATTTTTACCTTGTTCTGTGCCAGCAGGCTCCGCTGGAGAGCTCGGGAGTGACTTGACCATGGCAGCACCCTATTTACATATTAAAAGCTGGCATTTTGGGGTCAATGGGGTAAAATGTGAGTACTTTTGGGGTTGGGACCCACATGAGAAGGGATGTGGACAAACTGGAGAGAGTCCAGAAGAGGGCAATAAAAATGATTAGGAGACTGAGACACATGACTTACGAGAACCTTGAGGCCATATCCTGTATGTTAAGTTAAGGCAAAGTTAGCATATCTCTATTGTGACCTTTTACTCAGAGAGGAAAATCGACCTTTCTCATGTTACTTAAATAGATAAGTACCCATGCCTGTCCAAGACCTTTACTTAGACCAATCGACAATGGAGAATGGCATAGAGTTTTATTCAGTGTTGTACCCACAGATTTAACAGGTACACTACAAGGTAACTTATGTGCATATGTACATGTCATCAACAAGCACAAACATACTAGTCTATGAAGTAAATGTACCCTAATGTTTTGTGGGTGAGGAATGAAATTTGGGCATAGGAGGAAGGATTTCCGGCCCTTGTGCCCTATAAAAGAGGTAAGTCACCTCGCTAGAGCACTTTGCTCTATCATTGTGACTTATGTCCTCCACTCTCTCTCTATGTACTAGCAGTAGGCTGTACTTGTTCTGAAACTTTAAGTTTCAAGGGAACTAGGCTAAGTTCTGTTTCCCTACATTTTTAGTCTTTGTTTATTAGGTTTTGATTTTAAGTTTAAAATATTCAAGTAAACCCTAAGTAACACTAGCTTTCCCTAAGCACAGCATCTTTCACTTAAGAATTGAGAAACCTGAACTGCAAGGCTGGTCCTGTGTCTCTTACCACCAGGTTATCAAGGAAGGCTGTGAGTATATTAACCAAAATTTTTTTGTATATAATGCCATATGTATCTTTTGAATAGCAGTAATGCAAATGTAACTTTGTAACTAAATTAAATTAAATAACATGTAAGCTAATCAATTAAATTTTCATCAAATTATCCAAATTAATATTATTAGTACTCCCTATATCAGGCTACATGGGACAGAGAGTTGGAATGCAGAGGGATGAAGGCACTGGCTCTGGAGGTGCAGACTGTGGGGTGGGGTTAGAATGAGACATTCAGGGTGCAGTAGAGAGCTCAGGGTTAGGATAGAGAATTGGGCTGTGAATGCTCTGGAATGAGGCCAGGAAAGAGAAAATTGAGATGCAAGAGAGAAGTCAAGCTAGAGCAAAAAGCAGAGAAGAAGTGTGCAATCTGAGCTGCAGAGGGAAGAAAAAAGCCTCTGCCTGTCCCCTTTCACCAAAGCATCAAAGAACCAGATGAAAAAAATCTTTTCCCCACTGCAACAACAATTCCAGTTGACTTGGACTGAGGAAGGAAATCTTCTCCTTTGCAGCACTAGCAGACCTGGACTGAGTCACAACCACACCACACTCTGGTGTTCCTGGACTGGGACATGGGAGGGGCTCCTCTCTTCTCCATTTGGGACATGGTGGGATGAGAGAAGTGACAGAGCTTTACGGGAAATAATAATTTGCCTGATTCATGTGCCAGTCCAAGTCCTTGTTAACCCAAACAAGAAGTTTATCCTGCATGCTGATGCCAGTTTGGAGGGTCTGGGAGCAGTCCCGTACCAGGAAGTGGAAGGAAATCTAAATCCGTAGGCATTGCCAGCTGAGGACTGTCTGATAGCGAAACTCGCTATCCCACCACCAGCAGCAGTTCTTGGTCTTGAAATGGGCCATCACTGAGAAATTTCGAGACTACTTGTGTGGTGCTCAGTTTCAGGTGTGGACAGAGAACAATCCACTGACTTATGTGTTAACAAGAGCTAAGCTGGATGCTGCAAGGCAGAGATGGGTGGCTACTTTTGCTACCCATAACTTCGCATTCAATACCAATGTGTTGGTATAACAGGGAGTGTGATTTATCAGGACCACCAATTCTTGGCTAGGGGGAGGATGTAAGCAAGGTGAGAATGAAGTTTACCCTGACATCTGTTGGTGATCTGTTGTAAAGGCCTTTTGTTGCTGATATGCATGCTCACACCCACCCCGCATTGCATGATGGGGGTGCACGTCCAAAGGGTTATTTCAGCTGCTGTGGGATCCCTCGTCTCTTTCTTATTAGGGCAGGGGTAATAAAGTACAGTTATTCTGGTTATATGAATCAAAAACAGTAGAACGGAACTTAGCAGTTCATGATTTCGGGACTCACCCAAACCTACATAACTCTCGTTAGGCAAGGGACATGGGTTCCAAAGGATAGTGAAATAAGAGAGATTGAAAAGGAATATTTGTATTTAGCAGCATGATTTTCTTGTGAAATGTTTAAATGCACATTTTATGTCCTTTGTATCTCTCTAGTTTAAAAATAGAGTTTTTTATCATTCTAATTCATATTTGGATCAATACTACAGATAAAAAATGATTAATGACTTAATGCAATTTTTAGACATACATAAGCTGCTCGGCTTTGATCTCATTTCCACACTGAAAGTTTTAAACAACTCCATAGTTGGGGAAAATGCTTCTTTCCCCTCAGACAACAAGAAAATTTTGCAGATTGGACTGTGAGAAGTCAGCTGTGGGACATGAAATACCGCTGCAACCATATTCTTAGTCACAAGTCAGCGGGTGAGTTTATGTAAATTCTGGACTCTGGGGTCAGAGCTAGGGGAGGGACCCCACAACTTTTGTGGCACATGCATCACCTCTGCAATCAACCTTTGCTACGTCACTCCATAACATCACACACAGAGCAGCCTTTCACCTCTCAGAACCAAAACATATCCTGAAAGTATCAGAGGGGTAGCCGTGTTAGTCTGGATCTGTAAAAGCAGCAAAGAATCCTGTGGCACCTTATAGACTAACAGACGTTTTGGAGCATGAGCTTTCATGGGTGAATACCCACTTCGTCAGATGCATGTAGTGGAAATTTCCAGAGGCAGGTATATATATGCAGGCAAGCTAGAGATAATGAGGTTAGTTCAATCAGGGAGGATGAAGCCCTGCTCTAGCAGTTGAGGTGTGAAAACCAAGGGAGGAGAAACTGGTTTTGTAGTTGGCAAGCCATTCACAGTCTTTGTTTAATCCTGAGCTGATGGTGTCAAATTTGCAGATGAACTGAAGCTCAGCAGTTTCTCTTTGAAGTCTGGTCCTGAAGTTTTTTTGCTGCAGGATGGCCACCTTAAGGTCTGCTACAGTGTGGCCAGGGAGGTTGAAGTGTTCTCCTACAGGTTTTTGTATATTGCCATTCCTAATATCTGATTTGTCTCCATTTATCTTTTTCCGTAGCGACTGTCCAGTTTGGCCGATGTACTTAGCAGAGGGGCATTGCTGCCATATGATGGCGTATATTACATTGGTGGACGTGCAGGTGAATGAACCGGTGATGGTGTGGCTGATCTGGTTAGGTCCTGTGATGGTAGCGCTGGTGTAGATATGTGGGTAGAGTTGGCATCGAGGTTTGTTGCATGGATTGGTTCTTGAGCTAGAGTTACTATGGTGCGGTGTGCAGTTACTGGTGAGAATATGTTTCAGGTTGGCAGGTTGCCTGTGGGCGAGGACCGGCCTGCCACGCAAGTCCCTGATGATGCGTTGGATAGGTTTTAGCTGGGGACTCTATGTGATGGCTAGTGGAGACCTGTTGGTTTCTTTCTTGGGTTTGTCTTGCAGTAGGAGGCTTCTGGGTACACGTCTGGCTCTGTTGATCTGTTTCCTTATTTCCTCGTGCAGGTATTGTAGTTTTGAGAATTCTTGGTGGAGATTTTGTAGGTGTTGGTCTCTGTCTGAGGGGTTAGAGCAGATGCGGTTGTACCTCAGTGCTTGGCTGTAGACAATGGATCGTGTGATGTGTCCGGGACGGAAGCTGGAGGCATGAAGGTAGGCATAGCGGTCGGTAGGTTTTCGGTATAGGGTGGTAGTAATGTGACCATCACTTATTTGCACCGTGTTGTCTAGGAAGTGGACCTCCTGTGTAGATTGGTCCAGGTCGAGGTTGATGGTGGGGTGGAAGCTGTTGAAATCGTGGTGGAATTTATCCAGAGACTCCTTCCCATGGGTCCAGATGATGAAGATGTCATCAATGTAGCGTAGGTAGAGAAGGGGGCGTGAGTGGACGAGAGCTGAGGAAGCGTTGTTCCAGGTCGGCCATAAAAATATTGGCATATTGTGGGGCCATGCGGGTGCCCATAGCGGTGCCACTGATCTGGAGATATATATTGTCATCAAATTTGAAATAGTTGTGTGTGAGGATAAAGGCACAGAGCTCAGCAGCCAATTGTGCTGCGCCATCATCAGGGATTCTGTTCCTGACAGCTTGTATTTCATCTGTGTGTGGGATGTTCGTATAGAGAGCCTCTACATCCATGGTGGCTAGGAGGGTGTTTTCTGGAAGGTCACCAATGCATTGTAGTTTCCTCAGGAAATCAGTGGTGTCACAGAGATAGCTGGGAGTGCTGGTGGCATTGGGTCTGAGTAGAAAGTCCACATATCCAGACAGTCCTTCAGTGAGAGTGCCAATGCCCGAGATGATGGGGCATCCAGGATTTCCGGGTTTGTGGATCTTGGGTAGTAGATAGAATAACCCTGGTCGGGGCTCTAAGGGTATGTTGATTTGTTCCGGTGTTAGTGTAGGGAGTGTCCTGGGTAGATGTTGCAGTTTCTTAGTGTATTCCTGAGTGGGATCTGAGGGAAGTGGCCTGTAGAATTTGGTGTTGGAGAGTTGTCTGGCAGCCTCCTTTTGGTAGTCAGACCTGTTCATGATGACAACAGCACCTCCTTTATCAGCCTCTTTGATGTCTGGGTGGTTTCTGAGGATGTGGATGGCATTGCGTTCTGCACGACTTACGTTATGAGGCAAGCAATGTTGTTTTTCCACAATTTCTGCCTGTGCACGTCAGCGGAAGCATTCAATGTATAGGTCCAGACTGTCATTTCGACCCTCAGGAGGAGTCCATGTGGAGTTCTTCTTCTTGTGCTGTTGGTGGAAGGGTATCTGTGTATCAGTGTGCTGTTCAGTGTTGTCCTGAAGTATTCTTTGAATCAGAGATGGCGAAAGTAGGCTTCCAGATTGCTGCAGAACTGTATCATGTTGGTAGAGGTGGCAGGGCAGAAAGAGAGTCTCCGAGATAGGACAGGCTTTTCTTCTGGGCTGAGTGTGTAGTTGGATAGATTGACGACATTGCTGGGTGGGTTGGGGGTACCACGGTTGTGGCCCCATGAGGCAGGTAGGAGTTTAGACAGCTTACAGTCGAGATGAGAGTGGGATACACAGAGGGCCCTGCCCCAATGGCTGATGTACATACAGGGCCCTGCCTCACCTACCCACCAGCGCTCACAGGCGCAATGGCAGTAGTGGGGTCACATAGGCAACTGCCCTCAGTTGCCACAAGGGGTCTCTGCAGCAATGCCAGGGGGGATACATGCCAGGCATTGCTGCCCCTCGCCACCAGGAGTCACTGCTCCTACAAGAAGGCACCTACAGGACACTCCCGTTCCTTGCCAGCAGGGGTCACTATCACTGGGGAGGGGCTATGGGGAAGCAGAGAAAGAGCAACTAACTGCAGTGGGGAAAATCATAATCTACCAGGGAGAAAGAACAGACACCACTAGGACATCGCACCAACTCCGGCCAGGCTGGATACCAGCAATTTGTGGCTGAAGTAGCTCCAGCTAGACGCTGGGCAGAGGCAGGTGACCTCGGTTTCTGCGCTGAGCAGGCTGCTTTGGCAGCAAGGAGGGACAGGGAACACCCTGGTCAGGGTGTTGCTGCCCAAGGAGGGGGAGATCTGCGGCACTCTTTGGAGTAGCTGGTTCAGCAGCCATGAGCCACATGCTTCTCCCTGCCTGAGCTCTCCAGGAGCACATTATGCACAGGTGTGCGCTGGATGTAGGCACCAGTGTAACAACAGGGCCAGACTCTGCTGAGTGCTGCCTGTGAGAGACAGGTACAGAGTCAGACGGGCAGATGGGGGCAGGAGATGACAGTGCCAGTGGCCAAGAGCTGAACCCCTCACAAGTCCAGCCTGTGACATCACCATCCGTCCCTGCAGCTCTCCATCTGTCCCGCTGTCCGTCCAGCCCTCAACCCCTCATCCGTCCCCAATGTATGTCACACACACCCCTTCACCCATCTGCCTCACACACTCATCTATTTCCTCATGCATCCTGCTGTCCCTCTGACTGTCCCTGCAGTGCCCAGCACAAGGAGGCATAATGGACCCTGAGTAAGACTTTTGGGTGATGCAGTAATGGAGCTAGCTGGTGATAAGGGGCATCTCTAATCCCAGCCCCACTTCTCCTCTGCCCAAAGCCATGACCGTGAGCCCACGCTTCTCAGTCTCATACCTCATAGCCCCAAAGTCATTACTGGCCACTCACGCTGTGACCCAGTTACAGCAATGAGGTCTCCCTGAAGATAGGGGGTGGGAGGAGCAACCCCCTTATCCTGGCAGGCAGGACACATCCTTCCCAGTATGGCAGAGACCCTGCCCGTGGGCAGATAGACCCAGCTGAGTCCATTGGAGACTGGGGAAGGGGGAGCAGAGAAAGAGAATGCAGGCAACTGAACGTGACAGGTGTCCATGAAAGGAGAGACAGAGAGAGTTTGCGTGAAAGTTGGCCAACACAGAGAGAGAAACCTAGGAGGAAGAAAGAAATTCAGAACAGGGAGTCACCCTCATGGATCCAACTTTCTGCTGGGGAGCACACACCACTCCTCGCAAGAGAGATGATCAGCCCTCGCAAATGGCAACATCATCTCCCTTGAAGCCACAGATAGTCCGGAAACCCACACCCAGATAACGGGAAGTCCCTGCCTGGAGCCAGGAGGGCTGTGATCAGAGCCCTTCCCAAACCAGATACACATCTCACCGACAGAGACGGTTACTCTTCTCCCAGTTGGGCAGCTCTTGCCTGGCATCAACAGGATTCACGCTGTCACTGCTCTTGATCACTTTCCATCTCACCTCAGCGCTGGACTCCATCCCCGCGACTTCTTTTCCCTTGGTATGAAACACAACACAAGAGGAAAAGAAAAAGCAATGGTGGTGAGGTTCCTCTTCTCGCTACTCCCGCACACCAGGGCTTCAGCTTCAACCCTCCTCCCATTCTGTCATCACAGCTACAATTACAAATCTGAGCCTGGGGCTCACACCTGCTTGTCTCCCCAATCCTAGGCCCTGTCCAGCATGTCTCACTCCACAGAACTTACCTGGCCTCATCTTACACTCCATCTTCATATTGCTCTTCTCCTTCCCAGAGCTCCTGCTCTGCTCCTCAGACCTGTCTGTCCTCAGCTTTGCAGGCAGAGGGGAAGGGGCATGATGGGAACACACACGCCCCATTAAAAACACCACACAGCATCCACAGGGCTACCAAACACCTCATCTTCGGCCAAAACCACACCTCACCCCGAGGGAGCAAAAAGCCTTTGTGAGCACAGCACACACAAGACAGGAAAAGAATAACACCCACACCCTGCCCAGCCAAAGTCTGAGCTTCCTGGCCACAGGTCTATAGGGCTCATGGATGGAGAAGTTTGCCGGGCTGTGGGGGTCTCTGAAGAAGTAGCTCAGCATGTGAGTGACTGGGATGTATGTGGGGGCCTGACTGTGGGTTGGGGTGTCCAGGAGGACCCCAGGGAAGGGAATAGGGGGATTAGGGATAGAGGAGGGTGGGGTTACCAACGTGCATTGTGGGAATGTGGGATTTAGAGAGCCCAGAGTGGATGGGTGTCGGTGGGTTGGATGACCCCACAGTTGTTGAAAAGGGGAACCTGGCAGGTTTGGGTGTAGCAGAGACTGAAGATGAGGAACCTCACACCCTGGGGATGGACTGAGGGAGTGGGGGGATGGGAAAGTGGGTTCCAGCAATGAAAAATGGGTTGGAGGCAATTAGGGGTGGGGCGCTGAGGACGGGGTTGGGGGCGAGGAGGAGGAAGGGGTGGTGGGGTGCTGAGAACGGGAAGGAGGTTGTCAGGGGTGGGGCGAGAGGAGGAGGTCAGTGTCGGGGTGCTGAGGACGGAGGGGGAGGAGGAGGTCGGAGCGAAGGGAGAGGCCAGGTGGAGTGTACACGATGGGGGAGGGGATGCTGGGGGCTGAGGGATCCCCACAGATTTGGGTGGGGCTGGCGAGAGGGTCACAATAGATGGGGGGACACTGGGAGCCTGGTTGGGGGGGCTTGAAGGGGCTGCTGGGGCCCTACAGAAGGAGAGGAGGGGGTGGTGCTGGCAGGAGAGTCATAGCGGATGGGGGGGACACTGGGGGCAGGTTGGGGGAGGTTGAAGGCCCTGCAGCCCCAGGCTGCCGCTTGTGGGGCTGCTCCCAGGCAGCTTACCCCCCTCTCCCCCGCTGCCCTCCAGGCCCAGCGGAGGAGGGGGGGATGGCCTTTCACTCTGCGCTGCCTCTGCCCTGTGCCCCCTGCAGCCCGGCTCCCACGGGCCTGGGGCTGCTCCCGGGGCAGGGGCTGGGCCTGGCGCCTGGAACTGGGTGTCTGAGCCCCTGGTCCCTCAGTGTGGAGCCGCCTCTCCCCGTCCCGCCTCTGTGCTCCTCGGCCCGGTCCCGCCCCCCGGCTGCCCCAGTGGCGTGGGGGGGGCCAGCGAAGCCTCGGGGCCAGGAACCAGGCCTCACCCCAAGGGCTGGCGTTAGACCAACCCCCAATCCCGGCCCTGCAGTGCGAATCTCTGCCCTGGCTGGAGGCGCCTGCTTAATGTTGGCTCAGCGGGTTGCGCTCCGGGTCTGCGGCGGGTCCTGCGCTGGCTCTGGGTCTGCGGCAGCAGGTCCCTCAGCGCCGCCGCAGATCGGGAGCGAGTGCAGGACCCGCCGCAGACTGGGAGCGCCGCCCGCTGAGCACCGCCCCGCAGGGTTTGTACTGGGGGTTTTATGTCTTCCCTGCCGGGGCCCCATAGAGACTGTTCGAATTGGGCCCTCCCCTCCCTAAAGCCGGCCAGGCTCGCCCCGCCCACTGAGTCTGTCCCGCGCTCTCTCCGCCAATCAGGGAGCGGGGAGGGGCGCGGCGAACTGACGAGTTACGGCCCCTTCTCCAATACGGGCCGCGTATGAGAGGGAGAACTACGCTTCCCAGTGTGCTCCGGGAGCGGGCACGTTGCCTGAGCAACGGTGCGTCACTTCCGCTCTGAGACGAGCCATGAACTACAACTCCCAGCCTGCCCCGGGGCGCTTCCATCCTCTCAGGCCAGGTGAGGGCAGGTCCCTGGGTCAACCAGACACCCCCCCAACTCCGCCCCCCGCCCCGCCCCCCAGAAAGCCCCGCCCCCCGTGCAGTGTGTTAACCTGCTCCGCGTGGGAACGTGCCACGCCGCTTCGCCCCTTTCACCCCCCGCACAAAGCAGCTGATCGGGGCGGGAGCGGGAGCGGGAGCGCGAGGCGGAGGCCGAGGACCGAGGTGGGGGGGCAGGTCAGTGCCGGGTCTGTCTCATCCCGGTGACTTGGTACATTTGTCTGCACCGCGGGGATGTTCCCAGCGCCCCTTGTTCGCTGGGGCTTTAACCCCCCGTCTGGGTGTGAGCTGGTTTCTGGGTGTGTCCGATGAGCCTTGGAACCGGCTCCTTGTCACTCCCCGAACTCCCGCTGTGCCCGGCCACCCAGCCCCGTCCTCCTCCCTCGGATGAGCCCGCCTTTAACCCCCCCTGCAGTGCCAGTGTCACTCGCAGACAAACTTGCCACTGAACCGAATTAATCCTCCTCATTCCCCGAGCTCCGCCCTCCCCCCAAAGCCCTGCCCCTGCCCCCTCCTCCTGGGGTCCTGCCCCCACACTGCCCCTACCCCCGACGTCCTGGCCTCACATCACCTGTTCCCCTAATCCCTGCCCCATTCCCCAAAGCCCTGCCCCCCTCCTCCTGGGGTCCTGCCCCCACACTGCCCCTACCCCCGACGTCCTGGCCTCACATCACCTGTTCCCCTAATCCCTGCCCCATTCCCCAAAGCCCTGCCCCTGCCCCCTCCTCCTGGGGTCCTACCCCCACACTGCCCCTACCCCCGACGTCCTGGCCTCACATCACCTGTTCCCCTAATCCCTGCCCCATTCCCCAAAGCCCTGCCCCCCTCCTCCTGGGGTCCTGCCCCCACACTGCCCCTACCCCCGACGTCCTGGCCTCACATCACCTGTTCCCCTAATCCCTGCCCCATTCCCCAAAACCCTGCCCCTGCCCCCTCCTCCTGGGGTCCTGACCCCACACTGCCCCTACCCCCGACGTCCTGGCCTCACATCACCTGTTCCCCTAATCCCTGCCTCATTCCCCAAAGCCCTGCCCCTGCCCTTCCTCCAAGGCTCCGCCTTCGCATTGCCCCTTTTCCCCAATATGCCACCCTCACTCTGCCCCTTCCCCCAAATCCACACTCCTGCATTGTGCCTCCCCAATACACCCCTCCTCTGCACCCTTTCCCCAAGGTCCCACCCCCGCCCTCACATTGCCCCTTCTCCAGAGTACCTGCCCTTGAGCTTCCCTTTCCCCACGAGAGCCTGACCCTGCACTGCCCCTTCCCCCTGAGACCCTGCCACTACACCACCCATTCACCCGGGACCCCACCCTCACATTGCCCTGAAACCCTGCCCCTGCACCGCCCCTTCCCCCTGAGATCCCGCCCCTACACCACCCATTCACCCGAGACCCTGTGCTCACATTGTCCTAAAACCCTGCCCCTGCACCACCTGTTCCCTCTAATCCCTTCCCCCGCATCGTCCCTTCCCCCGAGGTCCTGCCCCTTCCCCTAACCCCCATCTCTGCATCGTCCCTTCCCCTGAGGCCCTGCCCCTTCCCCTAACCCCCATCTCTGCATCGTCCCTTCCCCCGAAGCCCTGCCCCTTCGCCTAACCCCCATCTCTGCATCGTCCCTTCCCCCGGGGCCCTGCCCCTTCCCCTAACCCCCATCTCTCCATCGTCCCTTCCCCCGAGGTCCTGCCCCTTCCCCTAACCCCCATCTCTGCATCGTCCCTTCCCCCGAGGCCCTGCCCCTTCCCTTAACCCCCATCTCTGCATCGTCCCTCCCCCCGAGGCCCTGCCCCTTCCCCTAACCCCCATCTCTGCATCGTCCCTCCCCCCGAGGCCCTGCCCCTTCCCCTAACCCCCATCTCTCCATCGTCCCTTCCCCCGAGGTCCTGCCCTTGCACCCCCCCTACCCCCAGTCCCCGCCCCTTTCCCTGAGACCTCACCCCTGTATCGCCCCTTCCCCCGAAACCCGGCCCCTGCACTGCCCCTCCCCCAGTCCCAGCCCCCCCCGGCCCCTTCCCTCTAGTCCCCGCCCCATCACCACCCATTCCCCTGAATCGCCATCCCTACATCACCCCTCTGCCTGAGACCCCGTCTACACCCTTCCCCTTTGCCCCGAGACCCTGCCCTCACACTGCCTCCTCCCCGAAGTCCCCAATGCCACACTGCCCATTCTCCCGATTCCCTGCCCCTGCACAGCTCATTCACCTGAGACCCCGCCCTTACACCACCCATTCACCTGGGACCCTGCCCTCACATTCCCCCGAGACCCTCCCCTGCACCACTCATTCACCTGGGACCCCACCCTTACACCACCCATTCACCGGGACCTCCCCTCACATTCCTCTGAGACCCTGCCCTCCCACTGCTCCTTCTCCTAGGACCCTACCCCTGCACCACCCATTCACCAGAGACCCCACCCTTACACCACCCATTCACCTGGGACCCTGCCCTCACATTCCCCTGAGACCCTGCCCTCCCACTGCTCCTTCTCCTGGGACCCCACCCCTGCACCACCCATTCACCTGAGACCCCACCCTTACACCACCCATTCACCTGGGACCCTGCCCTCACATTCCCCTGAGACCCCGCTCTCCCACTGCTCCTTCTCCTGGGACCCTGCCCCTGCACCACGCATTCACCTGGAACCCTGCCCTCACATTCCCCTGAGACCCTGCCCTCCCACTGCTCCTTCTCCTTGGACCCCGCCCCTGCACCACCCATTCACCTGAGACCCCACCCTTACACCACACATTCACCTGGGACCCTGCCCTCACATTCCCCTGAGACCCCGCTCTCCCACTGCTCCTTCTCCTGGGACCCTGCCCCTGCACCACGCATTCACCTGGAACCCTGCCCTCACATTCCCCTGAGACCCTGCCCTCCGACTGCTCCTTCTCCTGGGACCCCGCCCCTGCACCACCCATTCACCTGAGACCCCACCCTTACACCACCCATTCACCTGGGACCCTGCCCTCACATTCCCCTGAGACCCTGCCCTCCGACTGCTCCTTCTCCTGGGACCCCGCCCCTGCACCACCCATTCACCTGAGAACCCACCCTTACACCACCCAGTCACCTGGGACCTTGCCCTCACGTTCCCCTGAGACCCCGCTGTCCCACTGCTCCTTCTCCTGGGACCCTGCCCCTGCACCACCCGTTCACCTGAGACCCCACCCTTACACCACCCATTCACCTGGGACCCTGCCCTCACATTCCCCTGAGACCCTACCCTCCGACTGCTCCTTCTCCTGGGACCCCGCCCCTGCACCACCCATTCACCTGAGACCCTGCCCTCACATTGCCCCGAGACCCCCCTGCACCACACATTCACCTGAGACCCCGCCCTCACATTGCCCCGAGACCCCGCCCTCCCACTGCTCCTTCTCCTGGGACCCTGCCCCTGCACCACACATTCACCTGAGACCCTGCCCTCGCATTCCCCTGAGACCCTGCCCTCCCACTGCTCCTTCTCCTGGGACCCCGCCCCTGCACCACCCATTCACCTGAGACCCTGCCCTCACATTCCCCTGAGACCCTGCCCTCCTATTGATCCTTCTCCTGGGACCCCGCCCCTGCACCACCCATTCACCTGAGACCCCACACTTACACCACCCATTCACCTGGGACCCGCCCCCTCACATTCCCCTGAGACCCTGCCCTCCCACTGCTCCTTCTCCTGGGACCCCGCTCCTGCACTGCCCCTTCCCCTGAGGCCCCCCCTTGCACAGCCCCTTGCCCCGAGGCGCCCCCCCCCGCACCATCCAGTGACCCAGGAGCAGGCCAGACCTGGGAGTGAGGAGGCAGAAACATGCTTTGCTCTGCCACAGAATTCCTGGGTATCCTTGGGCACATCACTCAGCCTCTCTGGGCCTCAGTTCTCCCGTCTGGGAATTGTGGCTGGTGGCGCCTCCCACCCTCGCACGAGCCTAGAAGGAGAATTACCCTGCGAATTAGGAAGATGCTCAGATCCTGGAGTAACGGGGGAGGGGCTCAGAGAGAGCACACCTCCTGATCCTGGCTGGGCGCCCCCGGTCCCTCGTAGCAGGGGGCTGTGCAGGAGGTTCTCCTTGCAACCATGAGTGGGTGTCTGGTGGGTGCTGTCACCTCTGCCAGAGACCCCCTAGAATCTCACTAGCTTCCTCTGCATGCGGGGAGGGGCTCCTACTTTCTGACTTGGGGGGACATTCTGTGATGTCAGAGCCCGTGGGGAGAGGGGTTAGAATCACGAATCTGGAGTGGCAGGGCAACCCCCTCCCCCAGTCAGATTCCACTAGGGGGCTGGGCTGGGACCTCTAGGGAGGGAGACACAGGAAAAAACAGCCGCCACTATGGAACCCAGGAGTCCTGGCTCCCAGTCCCCCTCCTCTCACATCTAGACCCACCTCTGCTCCCAGAGCCAGGGATAGAGCCCAACCCCCACCTGCTCTGACCATTAGACCCCACTCCCCATTTAGGCTCGTTGCCTTTTCTATCCACGCAGCCCACCTGTCCATCCCTTTGCTGCAGGTTTCTGAGGTGTCACCCCTGATCTGCACTCCCTCAGTGCAACCCAAGGCCTTTCCTCTCCCCAACCACATTTCCTCTCCCCCCTTGTGCTGGATCATCTGTTTGCCCCCCTGCCTCTTGCGGTGCGCTGTGTGGCATGGCTGGGGATTGTGCAATGGCCCAGCACCAGGCAACGCAGAACGTAAACAACAGGCCCTGCCCTGCCTTGCCCTGCCCTGCCCTGCCCTGTCCCACCCCACCCCACCACACCCCACCCCAACGGATCTGACTTCCAGATGCATCAGAGCCCAGCGCCCTGCACCTGTGCCCTCCTGCCCCACAAGGGGTGAGCTGCAGTCCCCACCATGCTCTGCAGAGGGGAGAAGGGTCAAGCCAACCAGCCCATTTAGGATAGGGGAATCAACACCCTTTTTTCTGCACAGCCACTGACCATCAGCAGGATTCCTCCTTCTCCTCCCTCCTGTGCCTCGGTGCGACTAAATCTCTGCACCTAGACAGCCGGTCCATCTGCTGCACCTCAATCCCCAATGCCTGAGCCTCCCTGCTAAAGTCCTGCACCTGGTTCCATAGAATTAAGTCTCACATCTCACTGGGAACTCGACTTCTTGTGCCCAAAGAGTCTTGGCCCCTGTCAGTAGATGACCTAAGTCTGAGAAACACAGTGTCCGTCTTCTCTAAAGAAGTACTTGGACAGCTTTTTCTTCTGTCACAATGTGGCCTAATGGATAAAGCGTCTGACTTTGAATCAGGTGATTGAGAGTTCGAGTCCCTTCATGATTGTGCTTGTGCAGTTTTACTATTGTGCTGAAAGTCCTGCTTCCTTCAGGGCTGGAATCGCTTGGTCGCTCAGGCCAATGCTCTGGCTTCAGCTAGAGCCCCGGGAAGGAGTTGGGTGTTGGACATCCCAAAGGCTGGGACATGAGCCCCAAGTGCTTCCAGTCTAGCCTTTGCTGTTCCTGACTTGCCAAAGAAACTGGGCAGCTGCCTGGGCTGGCATGTAGAGCAGTTTTCCTCTTCCAAATATGCGCCTGTCCCTGTACTTGAGGGGGCTTGGTAAATAGCACCTTGGGAGCCTGGGTGTTTCTCTGCTTCTCACCAGCTGGGGAAAAGCCTTTTGGGGTAAAATCTCCTGCCCCACTGCAAAAGTGAGCACTGTGAGTGGGAACAGACAGAGGCCACACCGGGGGGCTGGCCCTGCTTTCCTACCTTCTTCTGATGTTGGCCACAGAGCATCAGCAGCTGCCTCGCCTGCTGGTCTGCGGGTGGCCTTCAGTGGGTGTTTGGCATGGCAGGGAGCAGGCTGGTTAGGGGTCTTTGTCGCTGTCTGCTGGCCACACATAGGCATGGTCCTCCCCTCTCCTGAACAGCCAGAGTGAGTCTGTGCTTGAAAGCAGGGACACAGGAGACTCAAAACAGGGGGGTGAGAAAGACTGAGAAAGGACCTATGAAGACAGCACACACTACAGGGACATTGCCTGGTGAAAGGATGTGGAGACACCAAGTTGCCCCATTTTTCCTGGTGCCCTACGCAGCTGCGCACTGCTCCGGCGGCCAGCCCGATCCCCCGGCTGGCTGAGACGGCCAGGAAAGCTGCCCCTGCTCCGCCTGTTCCCCAAAGCCCCCACCCCTGCTTTGCTCCCATGCTGCCTCTCCCCACCCCTGCTCCACTCCATTCCCCCCCACTCCACCCCTTCCCCTTAGCTGCATCCCGGTGGACTGCAGGAGGGATCAGTCTCATCCTGCACTCACCGGGCGCCGGGAAGTGGAACGACCTGGCCCCAGCCTGCTCTGCTCCACCAGCTCCCTGCTGCGGCGCTGGTGAGTGCTGGGGGGCGTTTCCCCCCACCGCCGAAGTTCCAAGGCTGGAAGCAGAGTGCAGCAGGCTGGGGCTGGATCACTCCACTTCCCACTGCCCCGTGAGTGTGGGGTCTGGTCTGCCCTGCAATTACCGGGCGGCGGGAAATGGAGTGACCTGGCCCCAGCCTGCTCCGTTCTGCCAGTTCGGACTGGGGGACGGGGTGTTGTGTAGGGCACCAAAATGTCTAGGGACAACCCTGAATAGATATTTCCACAGGGACCGATGGCTGTTAGAATAGAGCTATTCAGGCTGCTTGTACAGGCCTAGACTTTAAGAACTTAGGTGTATTTTTATCACTCAGCTAGTGACAGGGGTATAAAACAAAGAACCAAAGTCCCAGTCTGCCTGTCTGGGCCTTCTCTCCCTAGGAGAGTCTGAGCCCTTGTTTGTAGGTGTCATAAACAGATAGTTAAGGGTTAATGTCTCTTTTACCTGTAAAGGGTTAAGAAGCTCCATAAAGCTGGCTGACACCTGCCCAGAGGACCAATGGGGGACAGATACTTTCAAATCTTGGTGGAGGGAAGTCTTTGTTTGTGCTTTTTGTTTTGGGGGTTGTTCGCTCTTGGGACTAAGAGGGACCAGACGTCCATCCAGGCTCTCCAAATCTTTCTGAATCAGTCTCTCATGTTTCAAACTTGTAAGTAATTAACCAGGCAAGTCATGTTAGTCTTATTTTTGTTTTCTCAACTCGTAAATGATCCTTGTTTGCTGAGAGGATTTTACCTCTGCTTGCTGTAACTTTGAACCTAAGGCTAGAGGGGTTTCCTCTGGGCTATATAAATCTGAAAAGTATTTTCCATCCTGATTTTACAGAGATGATTTTTATCTTTCTTTGTTTAATTAAAAGTTTTTTCTTTTAAGAACCTGATTGATTTTTCCTTGTTTTAAGATCCAAGGGGATTGGGTCTGGACTCACCAGGGATTGGTAGGGGAAAAGGAGTGGGGATGGTTAATTTCTCCTTGTTTTAAGATCCAAGGGGTTTGGATCTGTGTTCACCAGGGAATTGGTGACGCCTCTCAAGGCTGCCCAGGGAGGGGAATGTTTTGGGGGGACAGGGAGTGATCCAGACACTAACTTCTGGATGGTGGCAGTGTTACCATATCTAAGCTAGTATTTAAGCTTAGAAGGGTCCATGCAGGTCCCCCACATCTGTACCCTAAAGTTCAGAGTGGGGAAAAAACCTTGACAGTAGGCTAAGGCCTTTGGCTAAGCAGCAGGGGCAGCCATACACTGGGAAGTGAACGGTCACATCCTCACCTCCCAAACCCATCACACTGAACTAAGGTGGGGTTAGGTTGTTAGGAAGATGATCCTGTCCCAATAGTGTCCATCACCACCAGATAAAGAAACAGATCTTAAGGGAGCATCCGGTCTGGCAAGAAATCTCTTCTCAATGGTTGTGGTTGTGAAACCGTCATTTCTATAGAGTTTATCTTTATGGCCCCCGCTTTTCTGCTGTCAATCTGTCTGGTCCTCTAATTCTTTCTGTCTGCTGCAGAATTAATTTTACTGGGTGTAAGTTAATTAGGGGAGTGAGATGTAATTGGTTAGAGAATTCTGTTATAATAAGTTAGAATTGGTTAATTACATTTCAGTAAAATGATTGGTTAAGGTCTCGCTGAGAATATTACCGTATAAACTGGGGTCAAACAGGCAGTGGGCGGGGAAATTGGAATCATGCTTGCTAACGGGGGGATGGGAATAGGGAACGGGGAACAGGGACACAGGCAAGGCTCTGGACTGTCGGAGCTGGGAAGGGGGACGTGAGGTAAACACTCTGCAGTGTCAGAGATCATAGACTCATAGACTTTAATGTCAGAAGGGACCATTATGATCGTCTAGTCCGACCTCCTGCACAACGCAGGCCACAGACTCTCACCCACCCACTCCTGTAACAAACCCTTGACCTATGTCTGAGCTATTGAAGTCCTCAACTCGTTGTTTAAAGACTTCAAGGAGCAGAGAATCCTCCAGGAAGTGACCCGTGCCCTACGCTGCAGAGAAAGGTGAAAACCCCCCAGGATCTCTGCCAATCTGCCCTGGAGGAAAATTCCTTCCTGACCCCAAATATGGCGATCAGCAAAACCCTGAGCATGTGGGCAAGACTCACCAGCCGGACACCGAGGAAAGAATCGTCTGTAGGGATGTGGGGTAAACGCTCTGTGGTGTCAGAGCTGGGTAGGGAACACTGGGGAACGGACTCTGTCCGTGTATAGAGATCAGCCTGACTGGTGTGAAGGGCTTTGGAATCTGCTTGCTTGGAAACTAACCCCAGTAAACACCCTTCTGTCTGCGCTTCGGACTTCTGGTCTTTTGCTGCTTGCTGTCTGTGTGACAAGAGCCAGGGAAGCGGGCAGGGGAAGGGAAAGCCCTCTAACAATGGCTCCTTGCTCCTCTCCCTCCAGGCTCAGGGGTCAAGGATGGGCAGGACTCCAGGCTCTGCTTGAGGGATCCTGGCACAGGGGCTGGTGGGGGAGAAAGGATTGTAGATTCTGACCTGCACTCTGGAGAAGAGGTAATAAGTGAAGCGGTATTTTTGATTCTTACATTGCTTCAATGTCCCCAGGGCTAGTATTCTACATTCCATAGGGCCAAATGAGGGGGTGAAGCCATTTGGCTAATGAAAACCAGTGATCCAGGGGAGGTTTGCACTCACAACCTCAGCACTGCCCTATAAGTATTGTGTGCTAATCAATTGTGCCACTGGAGCACCTGTTAATTCCTAGTCTCTCAGTCCCCTAGGTTGATAAAGGCAAGGAGTGACCCCAAAACATTCTCAGTGGGGTTAGGAGCTGGTATCAACAAGTGTTGTACTTGGTGGGGTGGATTCTTCTTAAGGCTTCCAGGCACCATTTGACCCTTTTGTTCGTCCCTGTGTAATAACAGAGCAGACTGAGACTCACTGTAGAGTCTTGCTGCAGACCAACAGATCTGAAATCACTGATCACGAGGTCTGAGCATTCGTCCTGTTTTGGGACAGCGTCTCTCATCCAACAAACTGCCCAGTCTGCGGTAGCAGTGAGGCTCCCTCACTAACAGCTGAAATCAGGGAGAGCTGTGTGAAGTGCTGGGACACAGGGGTGCCTGAACAGGGGCGAACAACACCCCAGGACTTTTAAAAATGGGAGGGCTCTGCCTTGCCACTTTGTAATGACCGTAAGAGTGAGTGAGGGAGGGGAGGGGGCCGAGAGCAGTGAGCGGGAGGAGGGGTCTTGCGGGAAGAGGCAGGGTAGGAGTGGAGGTTAGCCGGGGGGTGTGTGGGGAGAGGGCTGCCCGCAGCAAGTAATGGGGGTGGGGGCATGCAGGGGAACTGCTCCCTGTCCCAGCTCACCTCTGCTCCGTCTTCTCCCCTGAGCACGCTGCCCCCGCTCTAATTCTCCTCCCCTCCCAGGCTTGCCGCACTAAACAGCTGATTAGCACCGCAAGTCTGGGAGGCGGGAGAAGTGGAGCGGCACCAGCGTGCTCAGAGGAGAAGGCAGAGGGGAGATGAGCTGGGTTGGGGAGCTGCTGCAGGGGGGGCTGCCTGGCTCTTTGCCATGGCCCCCGCCCCTGCTCCGCCCCAGCCCTGCCCCCCCCGCCCCTCCGCCCCTGCACTCACTGCATGGTCCACTCCTCTGGCTCCCAGCCATGCTGCCGGCGAGTGCTGTGGGGCAGTTCCCCTCTCTCCCCAAACTTGGGAGCCAGGGGAGCAGAGCAGGCTGAGGCCCCAGGCCTGTGTATGGGGAAGCAGAGGGGGGCTGGTCCCAGGCCTCTGTGGGTGACAGGGGGTTGGCTACTTCCTGCAGGAAGTGGAGTGACCCGGCCCCAGCCTGCTATTGCACAATCCCCAGCCATGCCGCACAGCGTGCCCCAAGAGGGAGTGGGGGGCCAAGCAGATGATCCAGCACAAGGGGGTCATTCTCATTGGTAGCTGTCTCGTGGCAGTGAGTTCAACAGGCCTTGGCACATGCTGTGTGGGGCAGGAGGTCCTTGTATTTGGAGCAGTGGGAGTGAACTGCGTGCAGTTGTGTCTCTGAGCACAACTGTGAATGTTATGGTGGGTGTGGGGTATTATTGTGAGTGTGGCTGGGGGTGTGAATGTTTCTCTCTCTGGGGGTTAGACTAAAATGTCCCTCTGGGTGTGTTGTATGTGAATATTCTTGGGATTGTGTGAGTCCCTTTGTGTGTGTGTGTGTGTGTCACTTGCTGCAGAATACAAAATCCTGCAAAGCCATTTCCTACTGGTTAGCCTAGCAACACACTGATACAGTGTCACAAATGCACACAAACACAGAGCAGGGCTCAGCAGAAGGCAGCAGGGACACACACGTCTCCCCTGGGCCAGCTTGGACAGTTGTCCATCACTACTCGGCACAGTGCTGGTGCCCCCACACGAGGGTGGGCAGTGACCGGGGAGAGAGGGCAGATGTTCTGGATCTTTAAAAGCAGCAAAGAGTCCTGTGGCACCTTATAGACCAACAGACGTATTGGAGCATGAGCTTTCGTGCGTGAATTCCCACTTCGTCGGCTAGATCCAGAAGGAAGCACTTTGGGAAAATCAGTCAAGGCCCTTAGCAGAGCTGGGACACAGACCCAGTGACCCCTGCACCACCCTGGGAGGGGAGTGGGGTTTAGTGGTCAGAGCAGGGAGGGGCTGGACACCAGGACCCCTGGGTTCTATCCTTGGCTCTGGAAGTGCAAGTTGTCTAGAGCAGGGGGACTGGGATCCAGGACTCCTGGGTTCCATAGAGGAGACTGTTTTTCCCTGTGCTTCCCTCCCTCGAGAGCCCAGCCCAGCCCCCTAGTGGAGACTGAGCAAGAGTCGGGTGAGTTGTTCTCCCACTCTGGAGTTATGATTCAAACTCCTCCCCCAGGGAATGTGACATCACAGAATCTGCCCCCCCCCCAACATAGAGAAAAGTAGTGGGGTTAGGAGGGTTCTAGCTGCAGACACCCCTTGTCATTGCAAAAAGCCCCCAAACCTACTTGCACCCACAAAACACCCTCTCAGGCTATACACCCCCTGCTAGGACAGGACCTCTTGCTCCCACCCCTTTTCTTATCACCACAAGCTGCTCCCAGCCAGGCAACACACCCCATTCACACACCTTTTGTCACTACGTAGCTCAGTGGCAATCACTGCCCCGAAGTGACTCCGGTGCAGGCACTCCCCACACGAACTCCCCACACCGGATTCTGTCCACACACAGAGAATTCTCTCTGCCCGGCTCCTTCGGTTCATGTCACTGCTCCCAGTACTGCCGCCAGACACTGCTCATCTGCATAACCCCGCCCACGAACACGTGACACCTTCTGTCCTGCTGGTTTCAAGGGAGTGAGTTGCCCTTGGGGAGTGAGCAGCTCACAGCACGTCACAGCCCCAGCCAGGCCGGCTCCAGGCACCAGCTCAGCAAGCAGGTGCTTGGGGCGGCCAAGGGGAAGGGGCGGCACGTCGGGCTCTTTGGCAGCAATTCGGCAGCAGGTCGTTCGGTCCTCACGGAGGGAAGGAGCTGCCACCAAATTGCCACCGAAGAAAAAGGCGGCGCAGTGGAGCTGCCACCGAATTGCCACCGAAGAATAAGGCAGCGCAATGGAGCAGCCGCCGATTGCGATCGTGGGTTGTTTTTTTTTCCCCGCCGCTTGGGGTGGCAAAAACCCAGCCCTGGCCCCAGCACGTCACAGCCCCAGCACACATCATAGCACGTCACAGCCTGGGGCAGGGAGATATTGGGGGAGGGGATGAGGGGAGAGTGGGGGACGGAGAGACCCAGTCTTATAGACCCATAGGGGAAGGGATATATTGGGGGAGGGGATGAAGGGAGGGAGAGACCCAGCCCCATAGACCCATAGGGGCAGGAGATATTGGGGTCAGGAGTAGAGGAGAGGAGGTTGGCAGAGACCCAGCCTGGAGTGCAGGGAAAATGAGGTAGGGTGGAGGGAGGTGGGGAACAGAAGAGACATGTGTGGAGTGGTGAAATGTTGGTGCAGGGAAACTGAGTCTCTCCCAGGACATGCTGTGCAGTGGGGAGCACAGGGGCAGAGAGAGAGACCCAGCCCCACAGAGCCCAGGAGGGATATTGGGGGCAGGGGAGGGATGGAGGGATGAGAGACCCAGGGCCATAGAACTCTCATGGCTCCCAAGTCTGGGGGGAGGGGGGAACCACCCCACAGCACTTGCTGGCGGCATGGCTGGGAACCAGGGGAGTGGACCAGGCTGGGGCTGGGTCACTCTACTTACCATGCAGTGAGTGCAGGGGCAGGAGGGCGGGACTGGGGCGGAGCAGGGGCAGGGGCCATGGGGAAGAGCCAGGCAGCCCCTCCTGCAGCATCTCCCAGCCCCAGCTCCCCACTGCTCTGCCTTCTCCCCTGAGCACGCCGGCACTGCTCCACTTCTCCTGCCTCCCAGGCTTGCGGTGCCAATCAGCTGTTTAGTGCGACAAGCATAGGAGGGGAGGAGAATTAGAGCGTGGGCGGCGTGCTCAGGGGAGTAAACAGAGCAGAGGTGAGCTGGGACAGGAAGCGGTTCCTCTGCACGCCCCCGCCCTTGTTACTTGCTGCGGGAAGCCCTCTCCCCGCACGCCCCCAAGCCCCCTCCCCAGCTTACCTCCTCTCCACTGCCTCATCTGAGTGTGGCTTTTGGTTCCCCCAACCACTTGGCACCCTAGGCAGCTGACTAGTTCGCCTAGTGGTTGCACCGGTCCTGGACACTGCCTATCAGCAGGATTCCTCCTCCTCCTCCTCAGTAAGATTAAATCTCCGCAGCTAGACTGCTGGTGCATCTGCTGCACCACGGTCCCCCATGCCTGAGCCTCCCTGCCAAAGCCCTGCACCCGGCTCCAGAGAATTAAGTCTCACATCTCACTGGGAACTCGACTTCTTGTGCTCAGAGAGTCTCGGCCCCCCTCAGTAGCTGACCTGAGAAACACAGCGTCTGCAAAAGCTGCAAAGAGTCGTGTGGCACTTTATAGACTAACAGACATATTGGAGCATGATCTTTCGTGGGTAAATCCCCACTTTGTTGGATGCATCAGTGTTTGCCTTTTCCAAAGAAGTGCCTGGAGTGCCTTTCTTTATGTGACCCCGTGGCCTAATGGATAAGGCATCTGATTTCGGATCAGGGGATTGAGAGTTTGAGTCCCTTCGTGGTTGTGCTTGTGCAGCTTTACCTTTGGGCTAAAAGTCCTGCTCCCTTCAGGGCTGAAACCTCTTCTTGGCTGCTCAGGCCAATGCTCTGGCTTCAGCTAGAGCCCTGGGAAGGAGTTGGGGGGAATGGGCATCACAAAGGCTGGGGCAGGAGCCCCAGGTGCTTCCAGTGTAGCCTTAGCCCTTCCTGACTTGCCAAAGAAAATGGGCGGCTGCCCAGGGCTAGTGTGTAGAGCAGTTTCCCTCTTCCAAATGTGCGCCAGTCTCTGTGTTTGAGGTGGTTTGCTACATGGAGCCTGGGTGTTTCTCTGCTTCTCGCCAGCTGGAGAAAAGCCTCTTGGGGTAAAATCTCCTGCCCCATGGCAAAAGTGAGCACCTTGAGTGAGAATGGTAAGAGGCCCCACCAGGGGGGCTGGCCCTGCTTTCCTACCCTCTTCGATAACAGCCACAGAGCATCAGCTCTGCCTCGCATGCTGGTCTGTGGGTGGCCTTCAATGGGTGTTTGGCATGGTAGGGAGCAGGCTGGCTGAGTGTTTTTGTGCCTGTCTGAAGGCCACACATAGGCATGGTCCTGCCCTCCTCTTGCCCTGTCCTCGGTTGTTGTGTGGCTTTTAAGCCTTCCCTTGCAGCTGTCAGCGCCAACCGCCTCTGCTCCAGGTGCCCAGAGGAGGAGAGCCAAGCACTGAGGTACAACCGCATCTGCTCTAACCCCTCAGACAGAGACCAACACCTACAAAATCTCCACCAAGAATTCTCAAAACTACAATACCAGCACGAGGAAATAAGGAAACAGATCAACAGAGCCAGACGTGTACCCAGAAGCCTTCTACTGCAAGACAAACCCAAGAGAGAAACCAACAGGACTCCACTGGCCATCACATACAGCCCCCAGCTAAAACCCCTCCAACGCATCATCAAGGATCTACAACCCATCCTGGACAATGATCCCACACTTTCACAGGCCTTGGGTGGCAGGCCAATCCTTGCCCACAGACAACCTGCCAACCTGAAACATATTCTCACCATTAACTGCACACCACACCATAATAACTCTTGCTCAGGAACCAATCCATGCAACAAACCTCGATGCCAACTCTGCCCACATATCTACACCAGCGACACCATCACAGGACCTAACCAGATCAGCCACGCCATCACTGGTTCATTCACCTGCACATCCACCAATGTAATATACGCCATCATATGCCAGCAATGCCCCTCTGCTATGTACATCGGCCAAACTGGACCGTCTCTACGGAAAAGGATAAATGGACACAAATCAGACATTAGGAATGGCAATATACAAAAACCTGTAGGAGAACACTTCAACCTCCCTGGCCACACTATAGCAGACCTTAAGGTGGCCATCCTGCAGCAAAAAAACTTCAGGACCAGACTTCAAATAGAAACTGCTGAGCTTCAGTTCATCTGCAAATTTGACACCATCAGCTCAGGATTGAACAAAGACTGTGAATGGCTTGCCAATTACAGAACCAGTTTCTCCTCTCTTGGTTTTCACACCTCAACTGCTAGAACAGGGCCTCATCCTCCCTGACTGAACTGACCTCGTTATCTCTAGCTTGTTTGCTAGCACACATATATATTCCTGCCCCTGGATATTTCCATTACATGCATCTGAGGAAGTGGGTATTCACCCACGAAACTCATGCTCCAAAACGTCTGTTAGTCTATAAGGTGCCACAGGATTCTTTGCTGCTTTTACAGATCCAGACTAACACGGCTACCCTCTGATACAGAGGAGGAGAGGTGTGCTGGGCTCCAGCCTGGGAAGCCTGGCCCTGGCACTCCTTCCTTTAAATGCCATGTGGGCAAGAGGAAGAGCTGCAGCTACAGGGACCAAAGTTTTGGACATCAGATGAAGCAGCAAGAAACCAAACCATCAGGTCAACCCGCAGGAATCTCTAGCCAGACTGTTAAGTTCTAAGACCCCACCCTATAGCGGCCAGCTGGACCAAAGACCTATCTCCAGTGGGCATCAGTGACCCATGAGGAGGAGAAAAAAACCTTGCTGAAGTTTACCCAGGTAGAAAGTAACTATACACATTGAGCTCCAAGACTTTGCAGCAAACTACAATATCTGCAGGAGGTCCCATTGAGATTTGAACTCAGATTCCAGGATTCAAAGTTCTGAGTGCTGCCCATTACACCATGGAACCTGCTCCCATTTTGTTTTCTAGACCCCTGGGTCTCTCGGCTGACTGGTTTGCACTCTGCACTTATTGCTTCCCACCAGCGGCTTCCTCTCGCAGGACTCTCTCTCCTCCTCCAGCGACTGTTGTCCTGCACTATGGGATCCGCGGGCCCTGCCCTGAGTCCCCACATCCCCCTGCTTGGTCTCCATTCCCTGCAGGCTGCAAAAATGTCAGGGGAGGACGCCCCTCCCTTCACTCAGTGCTCCCGCTCATATCTGCCAGCTGCAGCCTCATCTCATGGAACTCGGGCAGCTGTCACTTGATCCGGTTTTACAGTCACAGGATCACTGGCTCCTCAGCCTGGATGCTCTTGTGGAAATCCCACAGGCAACCCTGCAGGACTTGGCACCATTGGTTTCTTTGATATTGCGGTGTTTGCCTGACCGCTGGAACAAAGCCGCCAACTCCTCCCTCACCGACTTCCGTCAATCCATCTGGTTGCCATAGAACCCTCTGATGCTTTCCTGTTCTGCCAACACCTCCAGGCCTCACCCCCCTGCTCCTTTATCTTGCAAGCTCTGGATGTTCAGCTTCCAATGTCCTCTGCCCTGGGTCAGGGTCAGGGACAGCTCCAGGCACCAGCGCAGCACGTGCATGCCTGGGACGGCAAGCTGCAGGGAACGGCCTGCCAGTCACTGTGAGGGTGGCAGTCAGGCTGCCTTCAGCAGCATGCCTGCAGGAGGTCCTCTAGTAATGTGAATGTTGCCTCTCTCCTGATTCCTGAGGAAAGGAACCTTTCCAGGAAATGGCCATGGATTCTGGGAATCTGCATGTGGCTGGTGGAGAAGTACCAGGAATCACTTGGCTCCTGGCACACAAGACAATTTGAAACTGGGTGCTCAGACAGGGGCTTGAACCCTGGATCCTCAGATGAAGAGCTTGATGTGCTATCAACTGAGCTAGTTGAGATCATCTTCCCCGTTCACCACAAGAGCGAGCAGATAGGCAAAAGAGAGGCAAAAAATGTCCCCAGAACCCCTCCTCTTTTTCTGCACAGCCGCTGACTGTCAGCAGGATTACTCCTCCTCCTCCCTTCTGTGCCTCAGTGTGACTAAATCTCCACACCTAGACAGCCGGTCCATCCGTTGCACCCCAATCCCCCATGCCTGAGCCTCCCTTCCAAAGCCCTGCACCTGGCTCCATAGAATTAAGTCTCACGTGTTGCTGGGAACTCGACTTCTTGTGCCCAGAAGGTCTCAGCCCCCCTCAGTAGATGATCTGAGAAACACAGTGTCTGCCTTTTCCAAAGAAGTGCTTGGAGGGTCTTTTCTTATGTTACCATGTGGCCTAACGGATAAGGCGTCTGAGTGTGGATCAGAAAATTGAGGGTTTGAGTCTCTAGGTGGTTGTGTTTCTGCAGTTTTACTATTGTGCTGAACGTCCTGCTCCCTTCAGGGCTGGAACCTCTTCTTGACTGCTCAGGCCAATGCTCTGGCTTCAGCTAGAGCCTGGGAAGGAGTTGGGGGTTGGGTGTCACAAAGGTTGCGGCAGGAGCCCCAGGTGCTTCCAGTCTAGCCTTTGCCCTTCCTTACTTACCAAAGAAAGTGGGCGACAGCCTGGGCTAGCGTGTGCACCTGTCCCTGTGCTGGAGGGTACTTGCTACATAGCGTCTTGGGAGCTTGGGTGTTTCTCTGCTTCTTGCCATCTTGGGAAAAGCCTCTTGGGGTAAAATCTCCTGGCCCACAGCAAAAGTGAATACCTTGAGTGGGACCAGTCAGAGGCTCCACCATGGGGACTGGCCCTGGGCCCTGCTTTCCTACTATCTTCTGATGTTGGCTACAGAGCATCAGCAGCCGCTCTGCATGCTGGTGACCTTCAGTGGGTGTTTGGCATGGCAGGGAGCAGCCTGGCTGGGTGTTTTTGTGCCTGTCTGAAGGCCACACCTAGATATGGTCCTGCCCTCAGTTGCTCTGTGGCTTTTAAGCCTTCCCTTGGAGCTGTCAGCACCAGCTACCGAGGGGAGGAGAGGTGTGTGGGGTCACTTTTACAGATGCCCCTTCCTTGGTACTGCTCTTGCTCAGCTGCACAGAAGAGTTTTCATCCCCAACCCCTGCTTAGCAGCCCTCTGGCACCATTCCTGAAGCTGCCCTGCCTCACTTTCTTCCCACCATGTTGGGAAAGACAGCTCTCATCATTAAAGGTCAGATGGGCCAACTAGGGGCAAGTAAGCCCCTTCTGTGTTTTCCTACTGCAGATCCCAAGGTCAGGAACTCACATTGGGTGGAGGCACTGCTGTGCTCCCAGAGGGCAAGCCATCTCTGCACAAAGCATAGTGACAGGTACGGCCAAAGCCCAGGATTGAACCAGGGACCTTTAGATCTTAAGTCTAACGCTCTCCCAACTGAGCTACTTTGGCAGTTGCATGACAGTTTTTTGGCCTGTTGCTTCTCTATCTGGGATGTTTTTGTCAGCAGTCGCACACAAAAAGGATAGGAAAAGAATGGCTGCTTCACACCCCCACTGGAGGAACCCGGCGCCCTTAGCTGTGGTGAGTAAGAAGAGTCTGTTAGCTGACAGGGCCTGTCCCCCAGGAGCTGGAACAGTAGCTGCCACCTCACCCTTGGCTCCAGGCTGTGAGAAATGCTCGTTGCCTGGCTGCATGGGCGGATGTTGCTCTGTGCTCTGGAGAGCGTCTATATAGGTCTTTCAACCCCCCGTCTTCAATGAGACAGTCTGGTAAGGTCTCAAGTGTCCCCTCCGGCCTGGCAGCTGAGAGTCTGTGCAGACATCAACCCCCCTGCCAGCCCCAGAGCCAGCAGCAGCGCCAGGCCCCCCCCCCAGCACCACAGGGGCACTCAATGCACTTGCTGTGTGGAAATGGCTCCTTAGTGTCCAGCTGCTAGAGTGAGAGTCAGGAGAGAGCAGTGTCTGGCTCACCTTGGGGGAGAGAAGAGACCTGATGAGTGCCGATCTCCCTCAGCCTCCCCCGCAATGCTGGTCAGTTGTATTGTCACTGTGATAGTCAGTGCTTCCCTTCAGGGCCGGCCCTAGAGGGGTCCGGGGCAAATCCCATGGAGTCACTGACTTGGCTCCTTTCACACACTAGAGAGAGGAGCAGAACCAGGGTTATGGCTGATCTATGGGGCACTAGGTGAGTGGCAGAGGCTACAGGCACTGAGAGTTTGCCTGACACCTCAGGGACACAGGGGGTGCTGGTGTCCCAGGCATCTCTATGAAAGGAGCAGAAGAGGATTTACTTGGGGTGGGGAGAGACTTGAGAGTGTTTCAGGGGGTTGTACACAGGGAATTGCTCGGATAAGATACTGGCTAAAACACGGGCCTCACTGTGAGCAGGATTTGAACCTGCGCAGAGGAACCCTATTGGATTTCATCTCCAACACCTTAACCACTCAGTCATCACAGCTGAAGTGTAAAGTTGCCCCAATGCCAGAGAAACTGGTAAAGAATCACAATGACCAGGTGTGAAGTCATCTGAACTACAGAATTCCCACCGCAAACCTGGCTCCCAAAGCACAGGGGGGATTTGGGTTTCTTCTCTTTGCTTAGCTATGTGCAGTCGCACAGAGAGCGCATTTAAAAGTCTCCCCTCCCACAGAGCGGGAATAGGAAATTATTCTCAACTTGAAGGCTGATGCGCGGGAACTCTGCCCAGTCCATTGGCAGAGGTGGGGAGGGAACCCAGTGGCCCACCCCGCCCGAACAGCCACTGTCCAGTCCCATTGCAGAGCCAGGGAGGGAAGGCAGCTCCCAGCACCCTTAGGAATGAACGGTCTCCACTCCCCTGGAATAGCTGGGGAGGGAATGCAGAGCCCCGTCGCTGCAGGAACGGACGCTCCTCAGTCCCATCGCAGAGCCGGGGACGGAACCCAGCGCCCTGCCCCCGCTGGAACGGATGCTCCCCAATCCTCTCACAGTGTTGGGGAGGGAAGAAAGCTCTCCCCCCCCACTGGAACCACCGCTCCGCAGTTCCCTCGCAGAGCTGGGGAGCGAACCCAGTGCTCCGCTCTTGCAGGAACAGCTGCTCCCCTGTCCCCTGGCAAAGCTGAGGAGGGAAGGCTGAGCCCCGTCTCTGTAGGAATGGCCGCTCCCCATTCCCCTTGCAGAGCTGGGGAGGGAAAACAGTGCCCCATCCCTGCAGGAACGGCTGCTTCCCAGTTCCCTGGCAGAGCTGTAAGGAAACCCATTGCCCTGCTGCACAGGAGAGGCCGCTCCCCAGTCCCCTCGCAGAGATGGGGAGGGAAGGCAGAGCCCCGCCCCTGCAGGAACGGCCTGTACCCAGTCCCCTCACAGAGCTGGGAAGGAAACCCAGCGCCCCGTCGCCACTGGAACCTCCGCTCCCCAGTCCCCTTTCAGAAGTGGGGAGGGAAAGCAGCGCTCCACCCCTGCAGGAACGGCCACTCCTCATCCCCCTGGCAGAGCTGGGGAGGGAACCCAGCGTCTCGCCCCCGTAGGAACTACTGCACCCCAGTCTTCTTGGGGAGCTTGGGAGAGAAAGCAGCGCCCCACCCTCGCTGGAACGTCAGCTTCGCAATCTGCTCTCAGAGGTGGGGAGGGAAGGAAGCGCTCCGCCCCCGCAGGAAAGACCGGGTCCCAGTTCCCTAACAGAGCTGGGAGGGGAATCCAGCGCCCCACCCCCTCAGGAACGGCCGCTCTTCCGTGCCCTCGCAGAGCTGGGGAGGGAAGGCAGTGCCTCGCTCCAGCAGGAACGACCATTACCCAGTCCCCTCAAAGAGCTGGGGTGGGATCCCAGCTCCCCGCCCCTGCAGGAACAGCAGCTCCTCCATCCCCTCGCACAGCTGGGGAGGGAAGAGAATGCCCCTCCCCCGCAGGAACAGCCACTCCCCAGTCCCCTCGCAGAGCTGGTGAGGGATGGCATAGCCCACCCCCACACGAATGTCCGCTCCCCATTCCCCTCGCACAGCTGGGGAAGAAAGGGAGCTCCCGCCCCCTAAGGAACAGCCGCTCCCCAGTCCTTTCGCATGACTGTGGAGGGAACACAGCGCCCCGCCCCCGCAGGAACGGCCGCTCCCCAGTGCCCTCACAGAGCTGGAGACGGAAGGCAGCACCCCGGCCCACTTGAACGGTCGCTCCCCAATCCCCTGGCAGAGCTGGGGAGGGAAAGAGCGCCCTACCCCTGTTGCAGGCACAGAGGGTGCCCGAGGCAAGCAGCAGTGGTTTGTGCCTGGAGTGCTTAGCGCCAATGAACACACACCAGGGTGGAGAAGCAAACAAAGTTTATTTGAGATCTCAAAGCGGTGCTGGGAGACTTGACATGCCTCAGATCCAGCCCCCTACACAAGCGGCTTCCTCCCTTTATATCCCAGTTCCTTTCTGAGAACTATTTCTTGCTGACTAGCTGATCTCTCACTCCCCCCATCCTGTCCCATCCAGCTGCAGTGTCTTTTCTCACTCAATCCTTTGTCTTCCCCCTTCCTCCCCGCTCTCCGCTGCTGAGACATGGATACTGTATCTAAAAGTGACCTTGAAACTTGCTTCAATTCAGCTCCAGTGTGTTACAGCAGGGAACTGGCTGTTACAATCAGAAAAGTAACTGCTGACAGTACATTTTACAGCTCTTAACATATTAGGTTACACTAGGTTACACAAAGTGTTAAACATGGAGGAACATTGGTTCATTGAGGTCTACAACAGGAGGGCTTCATTGACACTTGTGGTCTACCACCCTGCCGAGTTACCTAGGGTTATGCCTAGTGACACCAACACCCCTGCAGGAACGGTGGCTCCTCACTCCCCTCGCAGAGCTTGGAGGGAACCTAGGGCCCCGCCCCCGCTGGAACGGCCGCTCCCCAGTCCCCTCGCAGAGTCGGGGATGGATCCCAGCGCACCGCCCCTGCTGGAACTGCCACTGCCCAGTCACCAGGTAGAATTGGGTAGGGAAGGCAGCTCCTTACCCCTGCTGGACTGGCCGCTCCCCAGTCCCATCGCAGAGCTGGGAAGGGAACCCAGCGCCCCACCCCCGGAGGAATGACAGCTGCCCAGTGTGATGGAGTAGGGGCTGTCTGTGTGGGGGATGGGAGAGTCGGGGATGTCTTCAGGTGAGGGAGCGGATCTTTAACCCTGTAACCTTAGCCAGGTAGGGGGGAGGGGGTTAGCACCTTTTCCTGGGAAGCTGGACAAAGCAATCTGCCGGCTGGAGGAGGGGCAGTTCAGTTTCAGTTTTGGGCTAGGTGAGGGGAATTCAGGGGATCCTATGCTGGACCCAAGCACCCTGAAACTCCAGAAGGACTCGATTGAGGGGTCCTGACTGCGCTGAAAGCTCTGCTGTAACCTGCATTCCTGTTGTCCAATAAACCTTCTGTTTTACTGGCTGACTGAGAGTCACTGTGAGTCCCAGGAAGAGGGGTGCAGGACCGGACTCCCCCACATTCTGTGACACCCAGTCCCCTCACAGAGCTGGGAGGGGAACCCAGCACCCTGCTGCCGCAGGAATTGCTGCTCCCCAGTCCCCTCGCAGAGCTGGGGAGGGAAACCAGTGCTCCGGCCCCGCAGGAATGGCCACTCCCCAGTTCCCTGCAAAAGCTGGAGAGGGAAGGCAGCCCCCCGCCCCCGCTGGAACGGCCGCTCCGCAGTGCCCTCCCAGAGCTGGGAAGGGAACCCAGTGCCCCACCCAGTGCCCCACCCACAACTCTCCTGGCAGAGCTGGGGAGTTAAGGCACAGCCCCACCCCCGCTTCACCGGCCGCTCACCAGTCCCCTCGCAGAGCCGGGGAGGGAAGGCAGTGCCCCGTCTCCGCAGGGATGGCCGCTTCCTAGTTCCTTCACAGAGCTGGGGAGAGAAGGTGGCGCCCCGCCCCTGCTGGAACGGCTGCTCCCCATTCCCATTGCACAGCTGGGAAGGGAACATAGCGCGCCACCACCGCAGGAACGACCGCTGCCCAGTCCCTTCCCAGAGCTGGGAGGGGAATCCAGCACCTGGCCCCCGCAGAAACGGCCGCTCTCTAGTTCCCTCGCAGAGCTGGGGAAGAAGGCAGCGCCCCGCCCCCGCCGGAATGGCTGCTCCCTAGTTTCATCTCAGAGCTGGGAAGGAAGGGCAGCAAACCGCCCCACAGGCATGGTCACACCCTAGTCCCCTCGCAGATCTGGGGAGGGGAGGCAGCTCCCCACCGTCCCTGGTACGGCCTATCCCCAGTCCCCTCTCAGAGCCGGGGAGGGAACCCAACGCGCAGCACCCTCAGGAACGGCCGCTCCCCAGTGCCCTCGCAGACCCAGGGAGGGAACCCAGCGCCCCGCCCCTGCATGGTCGGTGGCTCCTCAGTCCCCTGGCAGAGCTGGGGAGGGAACACAGCGCCCCGCCCCCGCTGGAATGGCTGCTTCCCAGTCCCCTCGCAGAGCTAGGGAGGGATGGCAGTGCCCCGCCCCTGCTGGAATGGCGGTTTCCCAGTCCCATCGCAGAGGTGGGGAGGGAAGGCAGCTACCAGCCCCCACAGGAACGGCCGCTCCCCAGTCTCCTCGCAGAGCTGGGGAGAGAAATCAGTGCCTTGCCCTCGCAGGAATGGCCACTTCCCAGTCCCACTGCACAGCTGGGGAGGGAAGGAAGCGCCCCGACCACACTGGAACGGCCACTCCTCAATCCCCTTGCAGAGCCAGGGAGGGAACCTAAAGCCCCACCCCCGCTGGAATGGCTGCTCCCCAGTCCCCTGGCATAGCTGGGGAGGGAAGGCAGAGCCCTCCCCCCCCCGAACAGCTGCTCCCCAGTCCCCTGGCAGAGCTGGGGAGGGAAGGAAGTGCCGCACCCCCACAGGAACGACCGCTCCCCAGTGGCCTTGCAGAGCTGGGAAAGGAACCGAACTCCTCGTCCCCGCAGGAACGGCCGCTCCCCAGTCCCCTTGCACAGCTGCCAAGGGGAGGCAGCGCCCCAATCCCGAAGGAACGGCCACTCCCCAGTCCCCTGGCAGAGCTGGGGAGGGAAACAGAGCCCCACCCCTGCAGAAATGGCCGCTTCCCTGTCCCTTCGCAGAGCTGGGGAGGGAACCCAGCGCCCCACACCCGGAGGAACGACAGCTGCCCAGTTCCCTCACAGAGCTGGGAGGGGAACCCAGCGCCCCACACCCACAGGAACGGCCACTCCCCAGTCCCCTTGTAGAGCTGGGGAGGGAACCCAGCACCACACCCCCACAGGAACGGTTGCTCCCCAACTCCCTGGCAGAGCTGGCTATGGAAGGAAGCGCTCTGCACCCGGAAGAACGGCCGCTCCCCATTCCCGTTGCATAGCTGGGGAGGGAAGGCAGCGCCCCGCCCCGCTGGCACGGCCACTCCCCAGTCCCCTCGCAAAGCTGGGAAGGGAACCCAGTGCCCCGCACCAGCAGGAATGGTCACTTTCCAGTCCCCTCGCAGACCTGGTGTGATGTTATGAGTATAATATAATATCTCATTGAAAGGAGACAGGGCCAGAAAGAGTTAATTAACTCATCTCACCAACTGACCTGACCCATGAATGAACCTTAAGAACTGGATAGCAAGATATGTAAATGAATAGAGCTTTGAAATGCAAGTCTGCATTGTTAGAGGTAGAAGGGGAGGTGTTTCCTCAGATCTTGTGATGTAAGCAAACAAGTCTTGTCTATTGCTATAGTTTTAATTTAAAGATTAAAAAAGGAATATTAGCATTTAAGATGATACTTGAGTGAAATAGTATTATTGTCTATATGTCTCTTTGAAGGTCATGGTAACCTGTATCTGAACTGTTTAATGGATAAATTACTCTGTGCTAATTGCCAGGACGTTTGGGAGAAGAAGTTAAGCCTATTGTTTTCTAAGGCCGAAAGGCTGCTAGAAATGTATAAGAAGCCTGGGGCACGATCCTTCTTCATCTCAAATCTGCTTTGGGTTTCAAGAAGGGGAAACCTTAAGCCACAAGGAATGAGATCTCCAGTCATTGACTGGAGCCACCCTGAGTATGGACATTGGACTATAACCTATGGACTATTTCTAAAAGGACTTTTGGCTACTACAAGCTCACCTCTACTATGTATCTGAACCTCAAAAATTGAATTCAAGTCTGTATGTGTATTAATCTTTTAACCAACACTCTCTTTCTTTTCTTTTCTAATACATTTTAGCTTAGTTAACAAGATTTGGCTATAGCGTGTATTGTGGGTAAGCTCTGAGTTATAATTGAACCTGGGTTTGTGGTTGATCCTTTGGGATTGGAAGAACCTTTTCTTTTATATGATGAAGTAAGATTTTCAGGAATCATCATCATATCTGATAGGTGTGTCTGGACGGAGGCCTGAGGCTGGGCACTTTAAGGAAACTGCATGGTTTGGAATTCTAAGTAACCTGTGAGGTACTATAGAAGCTGTTTTGGGCTGGCTTGGTAAATCTAAGTATTGGAATAATCACCAGCATTTGGGGATTGTCTGCCCCTTTTTGTTTGCAGTTCACCCTGATTGAGTGACGTCAGCTGGCTCCCACGGGCAGCACCGTCACAGTGGCGTAGTCGTGCTAGTATCCGTAGAACCAGGTCAATTAAGCTTTGGGTCAGAACCCGACACTATCCAAATTGGAATTTTGGTATTGAGAGATTGGTTGGTTAAAGAGCAGTTGCAATGGGTGAGCAAAGAGCATATGAGGGTCTTGACAAAAGAGCCCTGGAGGATTTGTGTTCAGAAAAGGGGATAAGCTTTAGAAAGATGCTACAAATCAAGAACTGAGATATCTGTTAACGGCCAGTGATCAGGAGGCAGGAGCACAGCCCTTACCTGACACTACAGAAACTGCAGAAGCAATTCGAGTAAAAAAGGCAGCAGATAAACTGCAACTGGAGCATAAACAGAAACTAGCAGATCTTCGATTGCTGGAAAGGCAAAAAATAGCTGAATTAGAAAGAGAAGCTGCTGAGAGAAAGAAAGAGGCTGATGAAAGAGAAGAAACAGCTCGTAAGGGGCGTCTGGAATTACTGGCTTCAGAGGAGAGAGTTCGAAAGATGGAACAGGAAACGGCCAAACTTAGGCTTCAAGTAATAGAGGAGCGGAGAAAGTCATCGCCACCTGGTACTCCACTTACCCACCGCCATGAGAAGACCTGGGAAAGAATGTGTCCCATCTACAATGATACTGAAGATATAGAGGAGTTTTTGTGTACCTTTGAACGCCTCTGCCATCTGTACCAGATCCCCGATGATCAGCGAACGCCTATCCTGCTGACCAGACTGACTGGAAAAGCCAGGGAGGTATTTAATGATTTGGGGGAACAAGAAGCCTTGGGTTATGGGTGGTTTAAAGATTCTGTGTTAAGGTGGTTCAAGGTTACTCCTGATTCTTACAGAGTTAAGTTTAGAAAGTTTAAGATGTCTAATGATTGTACTTTTGTAGAATGTGCTCATAAGCTGATGGGTTTTGTTAAAAAGTGGGTGATGGGAGCAAAGGTACATGGGAGTTTTGAAAAGCTGCTGAATTCAATAACTTTGGAACAGTTCTTAAACATTGTGCCGGACCATGTGAGAGCAGCTGTGTGTGATAGGGACCCTGAGTCAGTCCTATGGGCTGCAGAGATTGTGGATGCCCATATCCAAAACAGGGCTCAAGAAGGCTATAAACCCCAGCGGAAAACTAGCCACCATTCTCCCCAGTTCAAGAGGAGGCAAGGATTTAAAGGTAAACCTGGCCCCAACTCTTATAAGGTGGCTCATGGGGGCCCACAGGGTAGGAACTCTCACTCCGAAAATAAACCAGTTAAATGCTATCACTGTGGTATGCTTGGTCACATAAGACCAGATTGCCAGACCCTAAAGGGAAGCCCAAAAACAGCAACTCTGAGAGCCACAGTAAATGCCAGCTCCATTACCCCGAGCACCCAGGCTGAACCGAGCCACAACAGCGCCACCTTAAGTCCAGGTGCAAGCAGAGCAGTGGCTAATGCCAACGCCCTCGTCTCCGGTGCTCTGGGAGGAGGTGATGAGCTCACCAGTTATGTCAGAACTGAGGCTTGCAAGGAAGTGAGAGGTTGTCATAAACAGATAAGTAAGAGTTAATAGAACAGAAGTACTTCATATCTCTTTTGCCTGGAAAGGGTTAACAAGATCAGTGAGCCTGGCTGTCACCTGACCAGAAGACCAATCAGGGGACAGGATACTTTCAAATCCTGAGGGAGGGAAGTTTTTGTGTGTGCTGTTAGTTGTTGGTTGTTGTTCTCTCTGGGTTCTGAAAGTGACCAGACGTTCAACCAGGTTTCTCTCCAATATTCCTGATACAGTCTCTTATATGTCCAGAATAGCAAGTACTAGGTGATAAGGTGATTTAGGCTTATGGTTGTTTTCTTTATTTACAAATGTGTATTTGGCTGGGCGGAGTTCAAATTTGTATTTTGCTGAAAGGATTTTAATTTGTACTTGTATCCTTAGGCTGGGAGGGTATTCCCAGTGTCTCTAGCTGAAAGACCCTGTACCTATTCCATTTTAAATTTACAAAGATAATTTTTACTGTTTATCTCTCTTTAATTAAAAGCTTTTCTTGTTGAAGAACCTGATTGTTTTTTTATTCTGGTGGGAGACCCCAGGGGACTGGGTCTGGATCCACCAGGGAATTGGTGGGGAGAAAGGAGGGAAGGGGGAGAGAAAGGTTAATTTTCTCTCTGTGTTAGGATTATTTTCTCTCTCAGGGAGAGTCTGGGAGGGGGAGAGAGAAGGAGGGGGAAAGGTGAATTTTCCTCTCTATTTTAAGATTCAAGGAGTTTGAATCACACAGTGATCTTCCAGGGTAACCCAGGGAGGGGAAGCCTGGGAGAGGCAATGGTGAGGGAAAGGGTTTACTTTCCTTGTGTTAAGATCCAGAAGGTCTGGGTCTTGGGGGTCCCCGGGCAAGGTTTTGGGGGGACCAGAGTGTACCAGGCACTGGAATTCCTGATTGGTGGCAGCACTACAGGTTCTAAGCTGGTAATTGAGCTTAGAGGAATTCATGCTGGTACCCCATCTTTTGGACGCTGAGGTTCAGAGTGGAGATTTATACCATGACAGAGGTTTATTAAGGATGCCTGAGGTTGGGCACTTGAAGGAAATGGCATGGTTTGAAATTCTAAGTAACCATTGATGAACTATAGAAGCTGTTTTGTGCTGCCTTGGTAAATCTTATTGGAATAACCACCAGTGTTTGGGATTTGGCTGCCCTGTTTTGTATGCAGTTCACCCTGATTGAGTGACCTCAGCTGGCTCCCACGGGCAGCACCGTCAAACCTGGGAAGGGAAGGCAGCACCTCGCCCCGCTGGAACGGCCACTCCCCAGTCTCGTGACAGAGCTGGGGAGGGAAGGCAGCGCCCTGCCCCCGCAGGAACAGCCACTCCTCAGTCCCCTCGCAGAGCTGGGAACGGAACACAGCTCCCTGCCCTTGCAGGAATGGCCGCTCCTCAGTGCCCTCGCAGAGCTGGGGAGGGAAGGCAGCGCCCCGCCCCCGCAGGAACTGCCGCTCCCGAGTCCCCTCACAGAGCCTGTGATGGAACCCAGTGCCCAGTCCCCTCACAGAGCAGGGGAAGGAACACAGAGCCCTGCCCCCACTTGAATGGCCGCTCCCCAGCCCCTCGCAGAGCCAGAGATGGAAACCAGCGCCCCGACCCCGCTTGGACTGCTAGTGCCCAGTCCCCTGGTAGAGCTGGGGAAAGAAGGCAGTGTCCTTCCCCCGCTGTAATGGTCGCTCCCCAGTCCCATCGCAGAGATGAGGAGGGAATCCAGCGTCCCGCCCACAAATAAATGTCCGCTCCCCAGTCCCCTCACAGAGCTAGGAAGGGATGGAAGCACCCTGCCCCCACAGGAACGGCCGCTTCCCAGTCCGCTGGCAGAGCTGAGGAGGGAACCCATTGCCCCGCCCCCGATTGATCGACCGCTCCCCAGTCTCCTAGCAGAGCGGGACAGGGAACACAGCGCCCCTCCCCCTCAGGAACAGTCACTCCAAAGTCCCCTCGCAGAGCTGGGGAGGGAAGGCAGTGCCCCACCCCCACTGCAATGGCCTCTCCCCAGACCCCTCACTAAGGTGGGGAGGGGACCCAGCACCCCGCCCCCGCAGGAACGGCAGCTCCCCAGACCCCTTTCAGAGCTGGGAATGAAGGCAGCGCCCCGTCTGTGCCTCCCAAAAAACCCTAAGCCCCCTGGAACCCCTAGAGTATGGAGATAGGTATCTCTGCCATCCGCAAAAACCCTTAATCCTTTCTGGAACCTCTCCAGCCTCGATGTACATATCTGTGCCCCTCCCCACAAACCACCTAAGCCCCTCGGGACCCCTCCAGACTGGATGTAGGTATCTGTGTCCCCCCCCAAAGCCCTAAGCCCCCCCAGAATGCCTATAGCCTGGACGTAGGTATCTGTGTCTCCTACAGTACCACTAAGTGCCCCCCAGGGACCCCTCCAGGACATACATAGGTATCTGTGCCCCTCACCAAGTCCCTATACCCCCAGGGATCACTGTGCTCACCACAACCCCCTAAGTGTCCAGGAACCCCTTCAGCCTGGACGTAGATATTGCTGTCCTCCAGGAAGCCTTTAATCCCCACCAGGACCTCTACAGCCTGGACGCAAGTACCTATGCCCCTCACAACCCCCCTAACTCTCCCAGGGTCCCGCCCATACTGGATGAAGGTACCTGTGACCTTATGAACCCCCGTAAGCCCTAGAGGGATCTCTACAGCCTCCACGTTGGTGCGATGCTCTGTGCATTACCCTTTGTGGTCACATGGCGTCACTGTTGCTCCATGCAGGAAATGCTCTGTGCATGACCCTGCGTGACCACATGGTGTCACTGTTGCTCCATGTGGGGAAATGCTCTGTGCATTACCCTGCGTGACCACATGATATCACTGTTGCTCCGTGCAGGAAATGCTCTGTGTATTACCCTGCGTGGCCACACGGTGCCACTGTTGCTCCATGCAGGAAATGCTCTGTGCATTACCCTGTGTGGCCATACGGTGTCACTGTTGCTTCATGTGGGAAATGCTCTGGGCATTACCCTACATGGCCACACAATGTCACTGTTGCTCCATGCGCAAAATGCTCTGGGTATTACTGTGATGGAGTGGGGACTGTCTGTGTGGGGGATGGGAGAGCAGGGGGTGACTTTAGGTGAGGGACAGGACCTAAGCCTGTAACTCGAGCTAGGCAGGGCTGAGAGAGTGAGCACCTTTGCCCGGGAAGCTGGACACAGGAAGGGGTCGGCTGGAGGGAGTTAGTTCAGTTTTGGTTTGGAGCTGGGTAGTTGGAATTCAGAGAATCCCAAACTGGGAACTAAGCTTCCTGAACCCCCAGAAGGACTCGACTGATGGGTCCTGGTTGTGCCCCAAAGCCCTGCTGTATTCTTCATTCCTGTTGGCCAAAACAACCCTCTGTTTTACTGGCTGGCTGAGTCAATGTGTGTCCCTGGAAGAGGGGTGCAGGGGCAGATTCCACCACACTCCATGACACCCCCTAAGCCCCTCTGGGACCCCTGCAGCTGGGACGTAGGTATCTGAGCCCCACACCAAACCCCTGTGCCCGCCAGGGACCCCTACAGCCTGGACCTAGATCTCTGTGCCCCCCAGGAACCCCCTAAAACCCCCAGGGGCCCCTTCAGCCTGGACATAGGTGGAACCCGTCTGCCAGGCTGAATTGATAGCAGCAAGGACTGGGTTCAATACATAGGGGTCCCTTCCCTAGTACGTAATGCAAACCAGATCGAGCCCTCACCCAGTGACATGGGAAAATTTTACATACACACCCCTAGGTGCCTCAAAGAGGCAATACTTCCCCTCTCGCAATCATAGAATCTGGGTATAGCAGAAAATGTTTAATAACGTGAGATAAACAACATAGCATTAAATTTGGAAAACACCTCAACTAGGCCGTGTCCTTTTCCCTGGGCTCTAGAATCTAGCAATCCCCAAATCACCCCAAGACTCCAAAGTACAATACCTCAAATATTTCAAGACTCTAGCAACCCCATAATCACCCACAGTCCCGCAGCCCCAGAGTTCAAGAGTCTATCTGCCGGGTTTTCCCCCCTGCCAGCCTGGGTAGAAAGGGGCACCTTACATAATCCACTGCTGTCTGCCCTGCCTCTCCATGGGATTCTGCTTCTACCTTTCCCACAAACTGCTCAGCTCAGTCCACCAGCTGCTCTGCTCCACCAGCCAACCTGTGATCTGCTCCAGCTGTTTCCAAAAACTGCTTAGCTTACTTCACTTCCTAAGCCATTCCAAGTGTTCCACAAACTGCTTTTCTCCATCAGCTGCTCTGCAATATAGTTTCAAACTCCCCCACTATTTAACACAGCACTTCAATGACTTCAGTTCAAGAACCTGGATCTTCAGTTATTAAAAAACTCAACAACGAGCTCTACTATTCAACTGTTAAAAGAGAATAAGATGTAATTGGTGTTTCTGGCTCATCCAAGGAGCCCAGTCCCTTGTCTAGTGAGTGCCACTCAACTGATGGTGAGAATCCCTGTCTCAAAGCTGTTTCACAGTTCCTCATCCACACAATCAGGGTGACAACACTCCACATCTCACACCCCAACAACAAATAAACTGGGGATACCATAGCTGCCAAAGTAATCATCCCAGGCTGCCGTGGCCTTGTCACGCACGGTGGATGTGTCTATGCAAACATGATCAGACCCTGAAATCCTTTTCCACACTTGCCATAATTCACCACCAGATGTGAGGGTAGAGTTCATCCTGCTTCTGCTTACATAGGTATCTGTGCCCCCCACAACCCCCTAATCACACCAGGACCCATCTAGCCTGGATAATGGTATCTGTGCTCTCCACAAACCTCTAAGCCCCCCAGGGAACCCACAAGACCAGATGTAGGCATCTGTATGCCCCACACACCCCTTAATACCCACAGGAACCTTCCAGACTGTATGTAGGTATCTGTGACCCCTAGAGCCCCACAAAGTCCCTCGGGACCCCTACAGCATGGATGTTTGTATCTGTGACCGACAAAAACCGCCTAAGCTACCCAGGGCCACCTACCATAAGGATGTAGGTATCTGTTACCCCCCCAAACACACCTAATCCCCCGGAACCCCTCCAGCCTAGATGTAGGTATCTCTGACCCCACGAATCCGCTAATACATGACAGGACCCCTCCAGCATCGACATAGGTATCTGTGCCCACACAACCCTCCTAAGACCCCCAAAATCCCTCCAGCCTTGACGCAAGTATCTGTGCCCAGCATGAACCCCCTAAGGTCCTTAGGACCCCTCTTGTCTGGATGAATGTATCTGTGCCCCTTACAAACCCCTAAGCCCCCCCCAGGATAACTATAGACCGGACGTAGATATCTGTGCACCCTCACGAACCCACTGATCCTCCCAGCGACCCCTACAGCATGGAAGTAGGTATCTGTACCCCAAAATGCCCCAAAGCAACCCCAGGACCCCTACAGCCTCGATATAGGTATCTGTGCCCTCGCACAACTCCCTAATACCCCCAGAACTCCTCCAGCCTGGACGTAGATATTTGTGACTTCCAGGAACCCCCAAAGCCCTCCCCAGGACTTCTCCAGTCCCTACATAGGTATCTCTGCCCCCCACCAGCCTTCTAAGACCCATAGGGCCCCCACCAGCCTGGTTATAGCTATGTGTACGCCACACAAACACCCTAAGCTCTCCAGGGACCCCTGCAACCGGTACGTAGGTATCTGCGCAACCACAAACCCTTAAGTCCCACAGGGACCCCTCCAGACCATACGTAGGTTTCTGTGACCCTTACCAACTCCTTAAACCCCCAGGGACCACGACAGCCTGGACGTATGTATCTGTGCTCACCACAACCCCCTAAGCCATCCAGGGACCTCTCCAGCCCTGACGTAGATATTTGTGCCCCCATGAAGCACCTAATGCCCACCAGAATGTCTCCAGCCTGGACGTAGCTATCTGTGCCCCCCACGACCCCTAAGCCCCCCAGGGATCTGTACAGCCTCTACATAGGCTTGATGCTCTGTGCATTACCCTGCATGGCCACATGTTGTCACTGTTCCTCTATGAGAGAAATGCTCTGTGCATTACCCTGCGTGGCCACATGGAATCACTGTTGCTCCATCCAGGAAATGCTCTGTCCATTACCTGGTGTGGTCACAAGGTGTCAATGTTGCTCCATGCGGGAAATGCTCTATGCATTACCCTGCCTGGCCACACGGTGTCACTGTTGCTCCATATGGGAAATGTTCTGTGCGTTACCGTGCGTGGCCACATGGTGTCACTGTTGTTCCATGCGGGAAATGCTCTGTGCATTACCCAGTGTGGCCACATGGTGTCACTGTTGCTCTGTGAAGGAAATGCTCTGTGCCTTACTGTGATGAGGTAGGGACTCTCTGTGTGGGGGATGGGAGAGCAGGGGGTGACTTTAGGACCGGACACGTGTTCAGCCTGTAACCTGAGCTAGGCGGGGGGAGGGGTCAGCACCTTTGCCCGGGAAGCTGGACACAGGAAATGGCCAGCTGGAGGGAGTTGGGTTAGTTCAGTTTCGGTTTTGGTCTGGGTGGTTGGAATTCAGGGATTCCCAAACTGGGAATTAAGTTTCCTGAACCCCTAGAAGGACTTGATTGTGGGGTCCTGCTTGTGCCTCCAAGCTCTGCTGTATCCTTCGCTCCTGTTGTCCAATAAACTTTCTGTTTTACTGGCTGGCTGAGAGTCACTGTGAGTCCCAGGAAGAGGGGTGCAGGACCGGACTCCCTCACACTCTGTGACAGACCCTAAGCCCCTCCGAGACCCCTGCAGCCTGGACGTAGGTATCTGTGCCTCCCACCAAACACTTAAGACACTCAGAGATCCCTCCAGCCTGAACTTAGGTATCTGTGCCCCCCACAAACCCCCTAAGCCCCCGAGGGACCTATACAGCCAGAACATTGGTATCTGTACCCCATATAGACTCCATAAGCCCCTGCAGCATAGTAATCCTGAAGTGCAGCAGACATTGAACAGTAATCCAAACAGGACATATTCAAACCTCTGAATGTACAGTCCACCACCCTCACCCCCCTGGCCTTTTATGTACTGTACTTTGAATAAAGGATTTTATGGCTTTTACAATACATTTTATTATTGCAGGAAGTGGTAAATATTGTACCCCAAAGTAGAAAGGAGCACAGCAAAGGCACCAAACATTACTGTTGGCTCTCAGCATCAAATTGCTCCCTTAAGGCATCCCTAATCCTTGAAGCCCTTTCCTGGTCCTCTTTAGTACTCCTGCTCTCTGGCTGTGCAAATTCATCCTCTAGGCATCGAACCTCGGAGGTCCATTCCTCACTGAATCTTTCACCCTTCCCTTCACAAATATTATGGAGGGTACAGCACGTGGATATAATAGCGGAGATGCTGCTTTCCCTCAAATCAAGCTTTCCATAAAGATACCTCCAACGCCCTTTCAAACGGCCAAAAGCACACTCCACAGTCATTCTGCACCGGCTCAGCCTGTAGTTGAACCCATCCTTGCTCCTGTCAAGCTTCCCTGTATACGGTTTCATGAGCTATGGCATTAAGGGGTAAGCGGGGTCTCCAAGGATCACAGTGAGCATTTCGAAGTCCCCTACTGTGATCTTGGGGTCTGGGAAAAAAGTCCCGGACCTCAGCTTCCTGAACAGGGCACTGTTCAGAAAGATGCATGCATCATGCACCTTTCCAGGCCATCCTGAGTAAAAGTCAGTGAAACGCCCACGGTGATCCACAAGCGCTTGCAGAACCATGGAGAAATACCCCTTGCGATTCACGTACTCTGATGCCAGGTGGGGTGGGGACAGAATAGGAATATGCGTCCCATCTATTGCCCCTTCACAGTTAGGGAAACCCATTTGTGCAAAGCCATCCACAATGTCTTGCACGTTCCCCAGAGTCACAGTTCTTCTTAGCAGGGTGCGATTAATGGCTGTGCAAACTTGCATCAGCACCATTCCAAAGGTGGACTTTCCCACTCCAAACTGGTTCGCCACCGATCGGTAGCTGTCTGAAGTTGCCAGCTTCCAGATTGCAATAGCCACCCGCTTCTCCACTGGCAGGGCAGCTCTCAATCTCGTGTCCCTGCGCTGCAGGGTAGGGGCGAGCTCAGCATACAGTCCCATGAAAGTGGCTTTTCTCATCTGAAAGTTCTGCAGCAACTGCTCGTCATCCCATGCTTGCAGGACGATGTGATCCCACCACTGAGTGCTGGTTTCCCGAGCCCAAAGGCGCTGTTCCACGGTGCTAAGCACGTCTGTTACTGCCACAAGCAATTGAGTGTCTTGAGCGTCAGGCGTTTCAATATCATCGTCTGACTCCTCACTGTCACTTTGCAGCTGAAGGAATAGCTCCACTGTCATGCGTGATGTGCTGGCAACATTCATCAGCAAGGTCCTCAGCAGCTCAGGCTCCATTTGTAACAGAAATCTCAGAAATCGCGCTGCAGACTCACAATGCCGCCAAACTGCTCGGAATGTGTAGCAAAGCACCACGGGTCGTTGGAACAGGAAGCGGAAAGACCAGCACACTTCCTTCCCCTTCCCACAAGCCACAGCGCAAAAATGGGATGAAGTGTTCTGTGGGATAGCTGCCCACAATGCACCACTCCCAACAGAGCTGCAAGTGCTGCAAATGTGGCCACACTGCAGCGCTGGTAGCTGTCAGTGTGGCCACACTGCAGCGCTGGCCCTACACAGCTGTACGAACACAGCTGTAACTACCAGCGCTGCAAAACTGTAATTGTAGCCATGGCCTAACTCCAGATTCACTTCTGAGACATTAGACAGACTTTCAGAAACTTCATTCCCAGACACACTGCTTTCTTGAACAGACAAACAGCTATTACCCACCAGGTTAGACTCCCTCTCTCCCTGACTATAGCAAAACTGGTTAAACACAGAAAACAGCTCTGAGTAATACCACATATCAACATAGTTATAAGCTGGATTTTCAAGAGGATACAGTTTCTGCTGTTCTTTCCTTGCTTCTTTGACTTGGAGCTGAAGTCTGGCAGTTTCTTGTTGCATCTTGTGAGTCTCCTGTTCCAGCTTGTGTTGCCTCTGTCGAGCTTTCTCCTCAGCAGCCAGTAATTCCAGACGCCCCTTACGAGCTTTCTCTTCTCTCTCATCAGCCTCCTCCTTTCTTTCAGCAGCTTCTTCCTCCAGCTGGGCCAAGGCTTGCTTCTCTCTCATTCGAATTTCTGCCAGTTTTTGCTCATGTTCAAACTGCAGGCTGTCCATCAGGGCTTGCAGTTTCATTGCTTTTGCTGATGCCTTCTGTCTCTTGGTCACTGATCTTTAATCAACCAAATTCTCAATCCCAAATCTCAAATTTGGATAGCGTGGGATTCTGACCCAAAGCCTTATTGACCTGGTTCTGTGGATCCTTGCACGTCTACGCCACTGTGACGGTGCTGCTCGTGGGAGCCAGCTGAGGTCACTCAATCAGGGTGAACTGCAAACAAAACAGGACAGACAAACCCCAAATGCTGGTGGTTAGTTCAATACTTAGATTTACCAACCAGCACAAAAGAGCTTCTATAGTACCTCACTGGTCTCTTAGAAGTCCAAACCATGCAGTTCCCTTAAAGTGCCAAGCCTTAGGCCTCCGTCCAGACACACCTGTCAAACATATGATGATGATTCCTGAAAATCTTACTTCATAATATAAAAGAAAAGGTTCTTCCAATCCCAAAGGATCAGCCACATACCCAGGTCCAATTATAACTTAGATCTTACTCAAAATACACGCTTATAGCCAATACTTATTAACTAAGCTAAAATTTATTAGTAAAGAAAAGAGAGAGAGTGTTGGTTAAAAGATCCATATACAGACAGACTTGAATTCAGTTCTTGAGATTTAGATACATAGTAAAGGTGAGCTTGTAATTGCCAAAAGTCCTTTTAGAAATAGTCCCTATGTTATAGTCCAATTTCCAGATTCAGGGTGGCTCCAGTCAATGACTGGGGATCTCAATCCTTGTGGCTTAAAGTTTCCCCCTCTTGAAACCCAAAGCAGATCAGAGATGAAGAAGGATCGTATCCCAGGCTTCTTATACATTTCCCGCAGCCTTTCAGCCTGAGAAAACAATAGGCTTAAGTCCTTCTCCCAAACATCCTGGCCATTAGCACAGAGTAATTTATCCATTAAACAGTTGATATACAGATTACCATAACGTTCAAAGAGACATATAGACAATAAAACTATTTCACTCTAGTATGATCTTAAATGCTAATACTCCATTTTTTTGATCTTTGAATTAAAACTAGAGCAATAGACAAGACCTGTTTGTTGACATCCCAAGACCTGAGCAAACCTCTACCCTTCTACGTCCAGCAATGCAGACTTGCATTTCAAAGCTTTATTCATTTATATATCTTGCTAACCAGTCCATAATGTTCACCCATGGGTCAGGTCAGTCGGTGAGGTGAGTTAATTAACTCTTTCTGACCCTATCACCTTTCAGTGATATATTATATTATACTCATAACACCACAGGTGGGGCGCTGGCTTCCCTCCCCAGCTCCGGGAGGGGAGTGGGGCGTGGCAGTTCATGCAGGGGCTGGGCTCTGGGTTCCCTCCCTAACTCCATGAAGGACCTGGAGAGCGGAGGTACCAGAGGGGGTGAGGCGCCGGCTCCCCTCCCCAGCCCTGGAAGGGGTCCGGGCAGTGGCAGTTCGAGAGGTGGCGGGATACTGGTTTCTCTTGCTAGCTCTGGGAGGGGCCTGTGGATTGGCTATTCGAACGGGGGAGGGGCGCTGACTTCTCTCCCTGGCTGTGAGAGGGGCCTGGGCTGCGGCAGTTGCAGCATGGGCAGGGCGCTGCCCCCCCTCCCTTGCCTGTGAGAGGACAGGGCAGCAGCCTTTCCAGCGGGGGCGGGGCGCTGCCCCCCCTCCCCAGCCTGTGAGAGGACAGGGCAACAGCCGTTCCAGCCGGGGCGGGGCGCTGCCTCCCCTCCCCAGCTCTGCGAGGGGACTGGGAAGCGACAGTTCCTGCAAGGGTGGGGCTCTGCCTTCCGTCCCCAGCTCTGCGAGGATACTGACTGATGGCCGTTGGGGAGGGGGTAGGGCCCTGTCTTCTGTCCCGAGCTCTGCGAGGTGAATGGGGAGCGGCCATTGCCACGGAGGTGGGTCGCTGGGTTCCCTCGCCAGCTCTGCGAGGGGACTGGGGTGCAGCCGTTCCTGTGGGGGCAGGGCGCTGCCTTCCCTGAGCAGCTCTGCGATGGGACTTTGGAGCAGCCGTTCTAGCGGAGGCGGGACACTGGGTTCCCTCCCCAGCTCTGCCAGGGAACTGGGGAGCGTCCGCTCCAGGGGGGCAGGGTGCTGGGTTCCCTCCCAAGGTCTGCGAGGGGACTGGGGAGCGGCCTTTTGTTTAGAGGAGGGGTGCTGCCTTCCCTCCCCAGCTCTGCAAGGGAACTGGGGAGTGCCCGTTCCAGTGGGGATGGGGCGCTGCCTTCCCTCCTGTTGCTGGTACAGACAGTGCCCGGGGCCAAGCAACAGAGGTTCGTGACCCAGTCTGCTCAGCTAGAATAAAAACACCAGGGTGGAGAAGCAAAGCACAAGTTTATTTGAGCTCAAATAAGGTGCAAGGGAGAATACAATCTCAAATCCTGCACACACACATAAGCGGCTTTTCCCTTTTTAAATTCTTTTTCTCCCCCCCCCTCCTTTCCCTGTAGGTAAGCGCAGGTGCATTAAGTAACCTTGGCTGCGACAGCTCGTTAGTAAGTTTTCCTTCTGCCTGTTATCTTGTCCTTCAACATGGAGGCCTTATCACTACTGCTTCAGACCGGTTTGACCTGTGCTGCAACTGATAGCTTTCTAGGTCGAGTGAAGTTCAACATGTAGGGGCTTTGGTTCGCTTTGGCCTAGAACAGGAGGGCTTCATCGACATTCGTGGCCTTCCACCCACCCGAGTTACCTAGGGTTATGCCTAGTGACACCAACACTCCCTAGTTCTGAGAGGGAACTGGGGAACGGCCTTTCCCACGGGGGTGGGGTGCTGGGTTCCCTCCCCAGCTCTGCCAGGGGACTGGGCAGCCGCCGTTCCTGCGGGGGCGGGGCACTGGAATCCCTCCCCAGCCCTGCGAGGGGATTTTGGAATGGTCGTTCCTGCGGGGGTGGGGAGCTGCCTTTACTCCTCAGCTCTGCCAGGGGATTAGGGAGCGACTGTTCCAGTGGGGGCGGGGCACTGGATTTCCTCCCCAGCTCTGCGAGGGGACTGGAGACCATCCGTTTCAGTGGGGGCAGGGCGCTGGGTTACCTCCCTGCTCTGCGATGGGACTGGACAGCGACCATTCTAGCGGGGGCGGGGCATTGGGTTCCCTCCCCACTTCTGCCAATGGACTGGTGAGCAGCCTTTCCAGCGAGGGAGGGGCGCTGGGTTCACTCGCCATCCTTGCTAGGGCACTGGGGAGCCGCTGCTCCAGCGGGGGCGGGGCGCTACCTTCCCTCCCCAGCTCTGCAAGGGGAATGGGGAGAGGCCGTTCCAGCGGGGGTGGGGGCTACCTTCCCTCTCAGGCTCTGGAAGGGGACTGGTGAGCCTCCGTTCCAGTGGAGGAGGTGCGCTGTGTTCCCCTCCCATCTATTCCAGCAGACTGGGAAGTGGCTGGTCCAGAGGGTGTGGGGCAGTGCCTTCCCGCCCCTGCTCTGCCAGGGGACTGGGGAGCCGCCGTTCCTGCTGGGGCAGCGTGCTGAATTTCCTCCCCGCCTCTGCGCAGACTAGGAAGCTGCAGCTCCAGCAGGGGTGGGGCGCTAGATTTCCTCCCCAGCTCTGCGAGGGGAATGGGGAGCGGCCGTTCCGGCGGGAGCAGGGCCTTGGGTTCCCTCCCCACCTCTGCCAGGGGACTGGGGAGAGGCCGTTCGAGGGGGGCAGGGCCCTGCTTTCCCTCCCCAGCTCTGCTAGGGGACTGGGGAGCGGCTGTTCCTGTGGGGGCGGGGCGTTGTCTCCTCTCCGCAGCTCTGCGAGGGAACTGGGGCGCTGTCTCCTCTCTCCAGCTCTGCGAGGTGACTGGGGTGTGGCCGTTCAAGCGAAGTTGGGGTGCTGGGTTCCCTTCCTAGCTCTACCAGGGGACTGGGGAGCGGCCGTTAAAGCAGGGGAGAAGCGCTACCTTCTCTCCCCAGCTCTGCGAGGTTTCATGGAGTCCCTGGGCGATGCCCTGGAACTGCTCCCCACAAAGCCAGGCAGGAATTTGGGAAGCCTCCTCTCCCTTGGAGCAGACTTGTTCAGGGCAAGAAGCTCACGTCTTTACCTCCTTTGTCTCTCCTTGGAGCGTTCAGCATCCTCTGCCCCTCCGTGCACTTCCCACAGCGAGTCCCCCCCAGCAGGGTCCTGCGGAAGCCACAGGGTCCTGCACTCCCACTTTGCAGTCAGATGTGACTCTCAGCCAGCCAGTAAAACAGGGGTTTATTTGATGACAGGAACAGGGTCTAAAATAAAGCTTGTAAGTACAGCAAACCGAACCCCTCGGCCAGGTCCATCCTGGGGGGCAGTGAACCAGACCCCCACGTCCTCCCTCAGCCAGCTCCAGCCTAACAGAAAGAGAAAGAGTGATCCGAGTAACTATAGGCCTGTTAGTTTGACATCTGTAGTATGTAAGGTCTTGGAAAAAAATTTGAAGGAGAAAGTAGTTAAGGACATTGAGGTCAATGGTAATTGGGACAAAGTACAACATGGTTTTACTAAAGGTAGATCGTGCCAAACCAACCTGATCTCCTTCTTTGAGAAGGTGACAGACTATTTAGACAAAGGAAATGCAGTAGACCTAATTTACCTCCATTTCAGTAAGGCATTTGATACGGTTCCACATGCGGAATTATTAGTCAAATTGGAAAAGATGGGGATCAATATGAGAATTGAAAGGTGGATAAGGAACTGGTTAAATGGGAGACTACAACGGGTCATACTGAAGGGTGAACTGTCAGGCTGGAAGGAGGTTACTAGTGGAGTTCCTCAAGGATTGGTTCTGGGACCAATCTTATTTAATCTTTTTATTACTGACCTTGGCACAAAAAGCGGGAATGTGCTAATAAAGTTCGCGGATGACACGAAGCTGGGGGGTATTGCTAACACGGAGAAGGACTGGGATATCATACAGGAAGATCTGGACGACCTTGTAAACTGGAATAATAGTAATAGGATGAAATTTAATAGTGAAAAGTGCAAGGTCATGCACTTAGGGATTAATAATAAGAACTTTAGATATAGATTGGGGACGCATCAGTTGGAAGCAACAGAAAAGGAGAAGGACCTTGGGGTATTGGTAGATCACAGGATGACTATGAGCCGCCAATGTGATATGGCCGTTAAAAAAGCTAATGCGGTTTTAGGATGCATTAGGCGAGGTATTTCCAGCAAAGTAAAGGAGGTGTTAGTAACGTTATATAAGGCGCTGGTGAGACCCCACCTGGAATACTGTGTGCAGTTCTGGTCTCCCATGTTTAAGAAGGATGAATTCACACTGGAACAGGTTCAGAGAAGGGCTACTAGGATGATCCGAGGAATGCAAAACCTGTCATATGAAAGGAGACTCAAAGAGCTTGGCTTGTTTAGTCTAGCCAAAAGAAGGCTGAGGGGGGATATGCTTGCTCTTTATAAATATATCAGAGGGATTAATATTAGGGAGGGAGAAAAATTATTTAAGCTTAGTACCAATGTAGACACAAGAACGAATGGGTATAAATTGGACACTAGGAAGTTTAGACTTGAAATTAGACGAAGGTTTCTAACCATTAGAGGAGTGAAGTTCTGGAACAGCCTTCCAAGGGGAGTAGTGGGGGCAAAAGACATATCTGGCTTTAAGATTAAGCTTGATAAGTTTATGGAAGGGATGGTATGATGGGAGATCCTAATTTTGGCAATTGATCTTTGATTATCGCCAGATAAGTATGCCCAGTGGTTGGTGATGGGATGGGATCTGAGTTACTGCAGAGAATTCTTTCCTGAGTGCTGGCTGGTGAGTCTTGTCCACATGCTCAGGGTTTAGCTGATCGCCATATTTGGGGTCGGGAAGGAATTTTCCTCCAGGGCAGATTGGCAGAGGCCCTGGAGGTTTTTCGCCTTCCCCTGCAGTGTGGGGCATGGGTCACTTGCTGGTGGATTCTCTGCAGCTTGAGGTCTTCAGACCACAATTTGAAGACTCCAATAACTCAGGCATAGGTTAGGAGTTTGTTATAGAAGTAGATGGGTAGGGTTCTGTGGCCTGCTTTGTGCAGGGGGTCGGACTAGATGATCACATTGGTCCCTTCTGACCCTAGAATCTATGAATCTATGAATCTATAACAACCCCCTCCAGCCCCTCTTCTCTGCTCAGTTCCTTTTTCGGGCCAGGAGGTCACCTGATCTCTTTGTCTCCAACTCCTTCAGTTGACACGTTTGCAGGGGAGAGGCCCAGGCCATAAGTTGCTAGGAGACAGAGTGTCAGGCATTTAGGTGCACTGGCCCTTTGCTCTGCCAGATACTTAAGAACTGCCTAGGGGACACTGAGGCACCAGAGAAAACATTAAGAACATTCCCAGTTCGTCACATCTCTCCCCCCTTTGAGGCCGAACTGAGCCAGGTCACTCCAGCCAGTGACCTGGGGAAGTTTGAACTCACCAACGTTCCCATGGATGCCCCAGCATCTCTCCCATTCCTCGGTGTGAGTTACACCAGGACAGTTCAGTCTCACGCCCTCCCTTAGGTTGAGCGTGCTTGATGGCACTCGCAGGCTGCATGTGGGAAGGTTTATGCGGCTTGAACCCTTTTGCTACCCCAATACCCCTGGGGTTCAATCTGGGACAGTGTTTTCTCCCAGCACTCTGGGCTGCGATTCGGGCTCTCTTGGTTAAGAGCTTCCATCTTTGCCTTGGCCAGCTCTGGGCTTGGGCAGCCGCTTTCCACCTTGTGGCCCAGATACAACACCTCTGCCGTTCCCACCTTACACTTTCCAGCTTTTACCGTCAGTCCCACCTCCTTGAGGCAGCCCAGCCCCCTCTTCACCTGGGACATCTGTTCCTTCCAGGTTTGGCTAAAGATGCACATGTTATCAGTGTCTGCCAGGGCCAAGTTCTTCATCACCCTCTGCTTGTCTAAAATCTCCCGAGGCCTAGGCATGGGGTAGGCATCGGACACTGTGATGGCTTTAAGCTTCTCATAGCCCCCATAAAACCAGATTATTTTGTCTCCCTTGGGGATCAGCCCCACTGGTGAGGCCCATGGGCTGTAAAACAGCTGGATCCCATCTAAAGCCTGGATCTCTTTTACCTCTTTTTCCAGGATCTGGGTTGCTTTTTCAGTGACTTTGAAAGGGAAACACCTGATGGGGAGATTGGCTCCCACTTCAGGGAAGAGATCCACTAAGGGGTCTTCCCCCTTCTCCTCCCAATCCTTCCCTTCTAGGTCCAGGGGTCCCCTCACTATTCTCCCATTCAGCAGCTTGAGAGGGAAGAACCCAGTGGATTTCTGGGGCTGCCTCCTGATTCGCCCCAGTTCTACTTCCCCTTGGGGAGCCCATTCCCAGTACAGGAATCCCTTCACCCACAGGACTCTGTCCCTGCAGCCTTCCCCAAGGGGGCTTGCAGCGCTGTGGCCAGCAAGTTCCCTTAGCTTCTCCAAGGAGGGATCCCTCTGCAGCTCAGTCTGGGATTCAGCTGCTGGGGCAGGGAGAGGGACCTGCTCCCTCTCACTGGCTGGGCCTGGGGTTACAGTCCCCCTGAGCCTTGTCCCTGATAGTTCGCTCTCTGCTGTGTAATCACTTCCCAGCAGCATGTCTGGACCAGGCAAACCTGGTTGGCAGCCAACCTGCCCTGCCTCGGTGTCCCCGCACTCAGCTGGGGTCTCAGCTCCCCTTGTGCTCAGCGCTGCCCTTGCTGTCCCAGTGGGGACAGGCAGCGAGCTCTCTGCTCTGGTCCCAGCATCAGAGCCAGCGTGAGCTCCCTCTCCGGTGTGCAGGGGAGCAGGGAGCATCTCTCCGTCCCACTCAGCCCCAGGAGGCTGGTTATAGGTAGGCAGGTATCCTAAGCCCAGCAGTCCCTCCCCCCTGCCAGCTACGTCATTTGCATTTTCACTGACCATTTCCATCCTAGCCAATTGGTTCCCTGGATTTGAATTCAAACCCTCAGCCCTTACAGGAGCGGGGCCTGGATCCTGTCCCAAGGGGAGACAGTAACCCCCCAACAGGGCCTTCCAGCCGATATCCTGGAGAACCTCAATGACCAGCCAGCCCAACCCCTACTGGGTCTGCACAGGGATCTGGGACAGAGGCAGGGCGAGGGGCTTAACCTCAGGGACCTTTACCCAGGTCCCACAGTCCCTCAGCATCTGGGGCTGCACCACCACAGTTATCTCTATCCCAGTGTCTCGCCCCCGCAGGTGTGTTTCCCCACTGACCCTTGGGCAGACTCCTATGTCTCTCCACTCCACCATCACCAGTCCATGGTGCTGATGCTTCTCCTGCAGCTTTTCCTTAGCCTTTTGCTCCCACTCAAGGTCCTTTCGCTCTCCCAGAATCTGCTTCAATCCCATCTGTCTTCAATCCACTGATGGGGAACCCGATCGTGAAGACTCTCTTCTGGGTGGGGACCAGACTCTCGGGAATGCCTGGCTGCTGCTCCAGCTGCTCCCAGATCCTCTTGTAGCCCCATCTGGGTGAGGAATTTGCTCCTCTGAGTGGTCCTCCTCCTCCAACTGCACTATTAACTGTGCCTTGGTGAACTTCCCCGCGCGTAACCCTCTCTTTGAGCACAGGATCACAATGTCCTTCTACAGGAGATGGTGATAGGCCATCACTTCACCGTTCCCAAGTGGCTCTGGACTCACAGACCTGTGTGCTCTTGGCTCCCCCATGGTTTCCAGGAAGAACCTCTGGTGTGCCAGCCCCTTCTCGTGATCACCACCTCTTTGCCAGGGTCGAGCTGCAGACTCCTCCGCCCCTGGGACTTCTCCTGCAATCCCCAGAGGGACACTGCTACTGCAAAAATCCTCTCTCCCCGGGCAGAGTGGCAAGCTCCTCCGCCCCTGAGACTGCTCACTGCACTCCTCAAGGGGAACCCGTTACTCCAACAGTCCTTCTCGCTGGTCACACACTTCCAGAGGTTAACCGCCCCCTGAAACCGTCCCTCTCTAAGCTTTCAGCATACCTGGTCGTCATTATCCCCCCTTTGTTTTACTGCTCCCCAGTCACTTACTGCAAGCAGCGCCATTCACGGGGTGCAGTACATCCCACCTCTGCCAGCAGTTGTCACGGAGTCACCGGGTGATGCTCTGGAACTGCTCCCCACAAAGCCAGTCAGGATTTTGAGGAGCCTCCTCTCCCTTGGAGCAGACTTCTTCAGGGCAAGAAGCTCACACGTCTTTACCTCCTGGGTCTCTCCTTGGAGCATTCAGCATTCTCTCCCCCTCCGTGCACTTCCCACAGTGATCCTGCCCCAGCAGGGTCCTGGGGAAGCCACAGGGCCCTGCACCCCTATTTTGCAGTCAGACGTGACTCTCAGCCAGCCAGTAAAACAGGGATTTATTAAATGACAGGAACAGGGTCTAAAATAAAGCTTGTAGATACAGAGAACCGGACCCCTCAGCCAGGTCCATTCTGAGGGGCAGTGACCAGACCTCTATGTCCGCCCTCAGCCAGCTCCAGCCTAACAACTCCCTCCAGCTCCTCTTCTCTGCTCAGCTCCTTTTCAGGGACAGGAGGTCACCTAATCTCTTTGTCTCCAACACCTTCATTTGGCACCTCTGCAGGGGAGGGGCCTAGGCCATAAATTGCTAGGAGAGAGAGTGTCAGGCACTTAGGTACACTGGCCCTTTGCTCTGCCAGATACTTAAGAACTGCCATGGGGACACTGAGGCACCAACACAGTACTCAGAGAAAACATTAAAAACATTCCCATTTCGTCACATGAGGGTACTGGGGAGAAGCCGTTCCTGCGGGGGCGGGGTGCTTTGTTCCCTCTCCAGCTCCGCGAGGGGCTGGGGAGCGGCCGTTCCTGAGGGGCGGGGCGCTAGGTTCCCTTCCCAGCTCTGCTAGGGGACTGGGGAGCAGCCGTTCAAGTGGTGGGGCGGGCGCTGGGTTTCCTCCTCAGCTCAGCGAGGGGACTGGGGAGCGGTGGTTCCTGCGGGGGAGGGGCGCTGCCTTCCCTCCCCCGCTCTGTGATGGGGGGACTGGTGAGCAGCCATTCCCGCGGGGTCGGGATGCTGGGTTCCCTCCCCAGCTCTGCGAGGGGACTGGGGAGTGGCCATTCTAGCGGGGGCGGGGTGCTGTGTTCCCGAACCAACTCTAGAAGGGGACAGTGGAGGGGCAATTCCAGCGGGTGCAGGGTGCTGGCTTCCCTTCCCAGCTCTGGGAGGGGCCTGGGGAGTGGCGGTTCCAGCGGGGGCAGGGTGCTGGTTTCCCTCCTGTCATAAACAGAGGGTTAAGGGTTAATGTCACTTTTACCTGTAAAGGGTTAAGAAGCTCAGTGAACCTGGCTGACACCTGACCAAAGGACCGATCGGGGGACAGCATACTTTCAAATCTTGGTGGAGGGACGTTTTTGTTTTTCTGTTTGTTTTATTCTTTGTTCACTCTTGTGGCTAAGAGTGACTAGATGTGCAACCAGGTTTTCTCCAATCTTTCCGAATCAGTCTCTCATGTTTCAAAATAGTAAGTATAGCCAGGAATCGTGGATTAGTCTTATGTTTGTTTTCTTAACTTGTAAATGTGTCTTTTGCTGGAAGGATTTTTACTTCTGTTTGCTGTAACTTTGAATCACAGGCTGGGGATGGGGGAGGTCTCTCTAGGCTACATAAATCTGAATACCCTGTAAAACATTTTCCATCCTAATTTTACAGAGATAATTTTAACCTTTTCTTTCTTTAATTAAAAGCTTTCTTTTTTAAGAACCTGATTGATTTTTTCCCCTTGTTTTAAGACCCAAGGAGATTGGGTCTGAACGCACCAGAGATTGGTGGGGGGAAAAGGAGGGGGGGAAGGTTAATTCCTCTTTGTTTTAAGATCCAAGGAGTTTGGATCAGTGTAGCCTCTCAGAGTACCCCAGGGAAGGGAAAGTCTGGGGGAAAAAAGAGAAGGGGGAAGGCTAATTTCTCCTTGTGTTCAGATCCAAGGAGTTTGGGTCTCGGGTTCCCCAGGGAATGTTTTGGGGGAACAGGAAGTGTGCCAAACACGATATTTTTGGCTGGTACCACCGTACCAAATTTAAGCTGGTAATTAAGATTAAAAGTGATCATGCAGGTCCCCACTTTTTGGACGCTAAAGTTCAAAGTGGGGAAAAAACCTTGATACCCCCCCAGAATGGACCTTGCCTGGGCGGACTCGCTGGGGGAAGAGCACAGAGTGTCAGAGGATGCTAAATCCTCCAAGGAAAGACCCAAGAGGTGAAGACGTGTGAGCTTCTTGCCCTAAAAATGTCTGTTCCAAGGGAGAGGAGGCTCGTCAAAGTCCTGATTGGCTTTGTGGGGTGCAGTACCAGAGCATCGCCTGGGGACTCCGTGACAACTGGTGGCAGAGGTGGGATGTACTGCACCCCGTGAATGGTGCTGCTTGAAGTAAGTGACTGGGGAGCAGTAAAACAAAGGGGGGATAATGACGACCAGGTGTGCTGAAGGCTCAGAGATGGATGGTTTCAGGGAGCGGTTAACCTCTGGGAGTGTGTGACCAGCGAGAAGGACTGTTGGAGTAACGGGGTCCCCTTGAGGACTGCAGTGAGCAGTCTCAGGGGCAGAGGAGCTTGCCACTCTGCCTGGGGAGAGAGGATTTTTGCAGTAGCAGGGTCCCTCTGGGGATTGCAGGAGCAGTCCCAGGGGCAGAGGAGTCTGCAGCTCGACCCTGGCAAAGAGGTGGTTATTACGAGAAGGGCTGGCACACCAGGGGTTCTTCCTGGAAACCATGGGGAGTAAAGAGCACACAGGCCTGTGAGTCCAGAGCCACTTGGGAATGGTGAGGTGATGGCCTATCACCATCTCCTGTAGAAGGACTTTGTGATCCTGTGCACAAAGAGAGGGTGACGCATGGGGAAGTTCACCAAGGCACAGTTAATCGTGAGTTGGAGAAGGACCCCTCTGAGGAGCAGATTCCTAACCCAGATGGGGCTACAAGAGGATTTGGGAGCAGCTGGAGAAGCAGCCAGGCATCCCCTAGAGTCTGATCCCCAACCAGATGATGGTTTTCACGATCGGGTTCCCCATCAGGGGATCGGAGACGGATGGGATGGGAGCAGAGTCCAAGAGAGCAAGAGGATCGTGAGAGAGAGCAAGAGTCTGATGAAAAGCTGCAGGAGAAGCAGCAGCACCATGGACTGGGGATGGTGGAGCAGAGAGACATAGGGGGCTGCCCAAGGGTCAGTTGGGAAACACGCCTGGGGTGTCAAGACTCTGGGACAGAGAAAACTGTGGTGGTGCAGCCGCAGATCCTGAGGAGCTGTGGGACCTGGGTGAAGGTCCCCAGGGTGAAGCCGCTTGTCCTGCCTATGGTCGGGATCCCTTTGCAGACTCAGGAGGGTTCTGGCTGGCTGGTTGTTGGGGTTCTCCAGGATATCGTCTGGGAGGCCCTGTTGGGGGGTGAGCGTGTCTCTTTGGCACAGGATCCAGGCCCTGCTCCTGTAACGGCCGAGGGTTTGAATTCAAATACAAGGAATCGATTGGCTAGGATGGAAACGGTCAGTAAAAATGCAAACGACGTGGCTGGCAGGGGGGAAGGGCTGCTGGCCTCAGGGTACCTGCCTACCTGTAGCCAGCCCCCTGGGGCTGAGTGGGAGGGAGAGATGCTCCCCGCCCTCCTGCACACCGGAGAGGGGGATCACGCTGGCTCTGATGCTGTGACCAAAGCAAGGAGCTCGCTGCCTGCCCCCACTCGAACCATCATTCCCTAAGTCCCAACCACAGCTGGGGAGGGAAGCCAGCATCTCGCCCCCGCTCGAGCGGCGACACCCCACGCCCCTCCCAGAGCTGGGGAGGGAAGGCAATGTCCCTCCCCCGCTCGAACCGCCACTTGCCAGGCCCCTTGCAGAGCTGGGCAGGGAAGTCAGCGCCCTGCCCTTCCTGGAACCGCCACACCCAAATCCCATCCCAGAGCTGGGGAGGGAAGCCAGTGCCCCACCCCTGCTTGAACCACCACTCTCCAGACCCCTACCAGAGCTGGGGAGGGAAGCCACCTCTCTCATAGGAACCTCTCCTTGTAACCTCTCCTCATGGACTGTACCGCACTCAGGTTATCCATGTCCCTTGGCCTCCGCAAGGAGGGATCTTTCTGCAACTTGGCCTGGAACTCAGCAGCTGGGACAGGGATGGGGACCTGCTCTCTCTCGTCAGCTGGGTCTGAGGCCGCAGCCTCTCTGAGCCGTGTCCCTGTGCGTTCCCTTCCCAGCAGGTTAGGGTCCTGCACCTCGGGCACAGTACCTTCCGTGTTGTCAGGGTGCAGTGCCCTTCGCTGACTCTGACTACGGGTCACGACCAGGGCACCCCTGGCGTTGCTTGGCCAGACCTCTCATGTTTACGCTGGTTGTCCCACTCCTTCAGTTCTTGCCTCCTTAACTCGAGCTCTTCTCTTCTCAGCTCCCTGTCATGTTCCATCCACATCCATTCCAGGGATGGAGAGCTCCGCCAGGATGATCCCCTGCTGGCCACCGGGGTCAGGGTGCCCTCGGTATTCACTGGGCTTCCCCCAACCTCTTTCCTAGCTATAGGTGGGCAGGGTCTTGGGGTGTCCTCGGCAGCAGTCAGGCCTCTCCCAGCCATTTCAGGCCCCTGGGCCCACGCTGCGTCTGCTGGGCAGCTTCCCTCATGGACCGAGCTCCTTTCACCCGAGCGATCCTTCTCCTCCAGCTGGGCAATTAGCTGTTCTTTGGTGGACCTCCCAATGCACAGCCCCCTCTGCTTGCACAGCTCCACCAGGTCTTTCTTAAGGCGCTTAGCACACATCTTCCTGCTGGCCACTCGCTGGCCTGTGCTCTCAGCTTCCACCAGTTCCAGGGAGACCCGTCGTGCACCAGCCCTTTTTCCGGTCACCCCCTCTCTGCCAGGGTCAAGCTGCAAACTCCTCTGCCCCTCGGACCGCTCCTGCAATCCCCCCGGGGGACACTGTTACTGTAAAGTCCTTCTCTCTGGTCACACACTCCCAGTGGTTAATCACCCCCTGACCCTGTCTCTCTCTGGTCCTTGTCAGTCCCCCTTTGTTTACTTCTCCCCAGTCACTTACTGCAGGGAGCGCCATCCATGAGGTGCAGTAAATCCCACCACTGCCACCAGCTGTCACGGAGTGTGGAGGAGTTGGGGCCCTGCACCCCTTTTCCTGCAATTCACCAGGACTCTCAGCCAGCCAGTAAAGCAGAAGGTTTGTTTAGACGCCAGGAACACAGTCCAAGACAGGTCTTGCAGGCCCAGACAACAGGATCACCCCAGTTAGGTCCATCTTGGGGCCCCAGGAGCACCACAGCCCCATTTGGGTGGGGGCTCAGAGCCCTCTCTGTCCTTACCTTCCTCCCCCAGCCAGCTCCAGACTGCCAAACCCCCTCCAGCCCTTCCTTCTCTCTCAGTTACTTTCCCCGGGCCAGGAGGTCATCTGATCCCTTTGTCTCCAACACTTTCAGCTGGCACCTTTGCAGAGGAGGGACCCAGGCCATCAGTGGCTAGGAGATAGAGTGCCAGGCATTTTGGTGAACTGACCCTTTGCTTTGTTAGATACTTAAGAACTGCCATAGGGACACTGAGGCACCAACACAGTATTCACAGACCACAGTAAGAACAGTCCAAGTTCGTCACACCACCTGGCTGCAGGGAGACTGGGATGTGCTGAGCTAAGGGAGGCAAAGGCTGAGGCCCTGAGAGTTTCCTGTGATGAGTTCAACTCTCAATAAACCCTCCTGTTTTATGCTGGCTGAGAGTCACTCCAGGCTAGAGAACAGGAGGCATCAACCTCTTCAGGGGTGAGGAGGCCCGGGGGGTCCAGAGCATGTGGACTTCCTGAGGGGGCCCACTGCAGAGACAGAAGTGCTAAAGCTCAGAGAGGTGTGGCTCCAGGATGTGGAGGGGCCTGACCCAGAGTGAGAGTGGACCCCCGAGAAGGGCTGTCGCACTGAAAGGGGCACCCCCCACGGACCGCATGGGGCCACGAGTGGGCACGATCTGTGAGTCTGTGACAGAACGTACCTGAAGGGAGTGTGGAGCAGGACAGGGGGGATGGGGAACGATTAGATGCGAGTGGGGGCGGGACGCAGGGGCCAGTCGGATCTGGGGTTGTGGGATGCGGGGTGGTTAGACCTGAAGGGGCGGGATGTGGGTCGGGGGATTGTTGGACCCTGAGGTGGGGCAAGTCAAGGGGCAAGGGGGCAGGTCGGACCCAGGAAGGGGCATTTCACAAGGACGGAGGGGCTGGAGGTGTGGTCGGGGGCACTTGGACGCAGATGGGGTGGGGGGCGAAGTAGACCAGGGAGGGGTGGGACACGCTGGGGAGGGTGTGAGACACAAGAGTTTGTGGGAAGGTGCCGGGGGGCAGGGGTCTGAGAGGCGCTGTCTGTGAGGTCTCTGTCGGGGGAGAGGATGAGCAGGGGGGTCTGAGAGGCGCTGGCTGGGGGATCCCAGCAGGCGGGGCTGAACGGGGGGGTCTGAGACAGACTGGCTGGGGGGGTCTCTGCAGGGGGAAGGAATGAGTGGAGCGGTCTGAGAGGTGCTGCCTGGGGGATCTCTGCAAGGGGCGGTGATCAGCAGGGGGGGTCTTAGGTCGGGTGTGCTTGTAGGCACTAGCAGGCCGCATGTGGGAAGGATTATGCAGCCTGAACCCTTTTGCCACCTCAATACCCCTGGGGTTCAAACTGAGATTGGCTCTTTTCCCAGCACTCTGGGCTGCGATTGGGGCTTTCTTGGGTCAGAGCTCCCCCTCTTGGCTTTTGGCCAGTTTTAGGTTTGGGCAGCCGCTCCCCACCTATTGGCCCAGATTCAACACCTCTGCCGTCCCCACCTTACACTTTTCAGCTTTTACCATCAGTCCTGCCTCCTTGAGGCAGCCCAGCCCCCTCTTCACCTGGGACACCTGTTCCTCCCAAGTCTGGCTAAAGACACACATGTCATTGTATGCCAGAGCCATGTTCTCCATTCCCCTCAGCTTCTCTAGAATCTCCCCAGGCCTAGGGATGGGGTAGGCATTGGACACTGTGATGGCTTTAAGGTATCGATGGTCCCCACTAAACCAGATCATCCTGTCTCCCTTGGGGATCCGCCCCACAGGTGAGGCCAATGGGTTGTTAAATGGCTGGATGCCATCTAAAGCCAGCAGGTCCTTGACCTCTCTCTCCAGGTTCTGGGCTGCTTTCCCAGTGACTCTGAACAGGGAACACCTCGTGGAGAGATTGGGTCCCACCTCAGGGAAGAGATCCCCCAGGAGGTCTTCCCCCTTCTCCTCCCAATCCTCCCCCTTCCAGGTTCAGGGGTTCCCTCACTCTCCTCCCATCCAGCAGCTCGAAAGGGAAGAACCCTGTGGATTCCTGGGGCATCACCAGCTGCCTCCCGATTCCCCCCAGTTTTACTTCCCGTTGGGGAGCCCATTCCCAGGTCAGGAATCCCTTCTCCCGCAGGACTCTGTCCCTGCAGCCTTCCCCAAGGGGGTTTGCAGAGCTGTGGCCTGCAAGTTCCCTCAGCTTCTCCAAGGAGGGATCCCTCGGCAGATCACCCCAATGGTTGGGAGGGGCCTGGGAATAATTGGTAAGAGCGGGGGCAGGGCGCTGGCTTCCCTCTCCAGCTCTGGGAGGGGCCTGGAGAGAGGCGGTTGCAGCGGGGGTGGGGGGCTGGGATCCCTCCCCTGCTCTGGGAGGGGAGTGAGGAGTGGCGGTTCGAGTGGGAGCAGGGCGGTGGATTCCATCCCCAGCTCTGGTAGAGGCCTGGGGGGTGGCGGTTCGAGCGGGGCCGGGGAGCTTGCATCCCTTCCCAGCTGTGGTAGAGGCCTGGGGGGTGGTGGTTTGATCAGGGGCAGGTCTCTGGGTTCTCTCCTCAACTCTGGAAGGGGCCTGTGGAGTGGCGATTAGAGCAGGGGCAGTGCACCAGCTGTTCTGGGAGGGGCCTGAAGAGTGGCGGTTCGAGCGGGGACGGGGCACTGGTTTCGCTCCCCACCTCTGGGAGGAGCCTGGGGAGTGGCAGCTTCAGCGGGGGTGGGGCGCTGCCTTCCCTCCCCAGCTCTGCGAGGGACTGAGGAGTGGCCGTTCATGCGGGGGCGGGGCGCTGGGTTCCCCTCCGCAGCTATTAGAGGGGCATGGGGAGCGGCGGTTCCTGTGGGGGCGGGGCGCTGGGTTCCCCTCCCCAGCTATTAGAGGGGCATGGGGAGCGGCGGTTCCTGCGGGGGCGGGGCGCTGGGTTCCCCTCCGCAGCTATTAGAGGGGCATGGGGAGCGGTGGTTCCAGCTGGGGCAGGGTGCTGGCTTCTCTCGCCAGCTCTGGGTAGGACCTGTTGATTGGCGGTTCGAGTGGGGGTGGGGCGCTGACTTCCTTCCTCAGCTCTTGGAGGGGCCTGGGGAGTGGTGGCTCCAGCGGGGGCGGGGAGCTGTCCTCCCTCCCCAGCTCTGCCAGGCGACTGAGCAACAGCAGTTCAAGCGGGGGCTGGGTGCTGGGATCCCTCCCAAGCTCTGCGAGGGGACTGGGGAGCGGCCATTCCGGCTGGTGCGGGGGGCTGCCTTCCCTCCCCACCCCTGCCAAGGTACTGGGGAGCTGCCGTTCCTGCGGGGGCGGAGCGCTGGGTTCCCTCTACAGCTGTGCGAGGGAACTGGGTAGTGGCCGTTCCTGCTGGGGCAGGGCAGTGCCATCCCTCCCCAGCACTACCAGGGGACTGGGGAGCGGCCGTTCCTACAGAGTCGGGGCGCTGGGTTCCCTCCCCAGCTCTTCCAGAAGACTGGGGAGCGGCCGTTCCTTGAGGGTCGGGGCGCTGCCTTCCCTCCCCACCTCTGCAAATGGACTATGGGGCCACCATTCCAGCAGGGGCGGGGCACTGCTTTCCCTCCCCATCTCTGCGAGGGGACTGGGGAGTGGCCGTTCCTGTGGGGGCAGGGTGCTACCTCCCCTCCCCAGCTTTGCGAGGGGACTGGCCGTTCCTGCGTGGCTGGTGCGCTGGGTTCCCCTCCCAGCTCTGAGAGGGGACTGGGACGCGGTCTTTCCTGCAGGGGCGGGGCGCTAGGTTCCCTTCCCAGCTCCGCCAGGGGACTGGGGAGTGTACGTTCATGTGGGCGCGGGACACTGGCTTCCCTCCCCAGCTCTGGCAGGGGCCTGGGGAGTGGCGGTTTGAGTCGAGGTGGGGCGCTGGCTTCCTTCCCCAGCTCTGGAAGGTGCCTGGGGAGTAGCGGTTCGAGCGGGGTTGGGGCGTTGCCTTCCCACCCCAGCTCTGGGAAGGGCCTGCAAAGTGACGGTTCCAGTAACGGCAGGGCACTGGCTTTCCTCCCCAGCTCTGGGAGGGGCCTAGGGAGTGGCGGTTCGAGTGGGGGCAGGCAGCGAGCTCCTTGCTTTGGTCACAGCCTCAGAGCCAGCGTGATCCCCCTCTCCGGTGTGCAGGAGGGCGGGGAGCATCTCTCCCTCCCACTCAGCCCCAGGGGGCTGGTTACAGGTAGCCAGGTATCCTGAGCCCAGCAGCCCCTCCCCTCTGCCAGCCACGTCATTTGCATTTTCACTGACCATTTCCGTCTTACCCAATTGGTTCCCTGGATTTGAATTCAAACCCTCTCCGTTACAGGAGCAGGGCCTGGATCCTGTCCCAAAGAGACACAGTCACCCCCCAACAGGGCCTCCCAGCCAATATCCTGGAGAACCCAAACAACCAGCCAGCCAGACCCCTCCTGGGTCTGCATAGGGATCCAGGCCATATGCAGGACGGGGGGCTTCACCCTGGGGACCTTCATCCAGGTCCCACAGCCCCTCAGCATCTGCGGCTGCACCACCACAGCTCTCTCTTTCCCAGGGTCTTGCCACCCCAGGCGTGTTTCCCCACTGACCCTTGGGCAGCCCCCTATGTCTCTCTGCTCCACTATCCCCAGTCCATGGTGCTGCTGCTTCTCCTGCAGCTTTTCCTCAGGCTCTTGCTCTCACAATCCTCTCGCACTCTCAGGCTCTGCTTCCATCCCATACGTCTTCGATCCCCTGATGGGGAACCCAATCGTGAAAACCATCATCTATTTGGAGACCAGACTCTCGGGGATGTCTGGCTGCGGCTCCAGCTGCTCCCAGATTCTTTTGTAGCCCCATCTGGGTCAGGAATCTGCTCCTCAGACGTGTCCTTCTCCTCCCACTCACGATTAACTGTGCCTTGGTGAACTTCCCCGTGAGTAACCCTCTTTGTGTACAGGATCACAATGTCCTTCTCAAGGAGATGGTGATAGGCCATCACCTCACCATTCCCAAGTGGCTCTGGATTGACAGGTCTGTGTGCTCTTGGCTCCCCCATGGTTTCCAGGAAGAACCCCTGGTGTGGGAGCCCCTTCTCGTGGTCACCCCCTCTTTGCCAGGGTCGAGCTGCAGACTCCTCTGCCCTCACATCATAGCAAAGGAGCTTTCTAGAAAGTTGGAAGAAACTATGAAAGAGGAGAAGAGACATCATGGCTTGGCGTGTCTCCCCCAGAAATCAACAGCTGGAAACACACCTGGATGACAAAACTGATTCATAAATCAGAAAATAATAATAATAATACATTCAAACCAAAGTCCCCAAATGGCTAGTACTGGTTTTTCAGCTGAAGATTTTCAGTTTGGGGAATTTTCTTTTCCCAATCAGAGCTTACCAAGGGAATCAGGGAGAAAATGTTTGAGTTGCCTCCTTCAGAACAGCTTAGCCTAGACACTCTAGCTGTGGGTCACTGTCATGGCCTTGCTGAGAACTGGGGTATTTTAATAATTTGAGGAGGTCTCAGGGTGTTTGGAGGAGATTATGAGGCTGTTACGTTTTGAGATAAAAGCTAAGACATACAGGACTAGAGAATTTTATTTTTAGAAATGTGAGATTTAGACATTTTGTTTAAAGCAAGGGGGTTTCTGAGCAGGCTTTTGTTTGCAGGGGAGATGGTTGTTTAGAAAGGAGGAGTGAAGACTAAACACATCCAATGAAGATGAGATTTGAAGCCATGCGTGCAGAGCACAATGGATTAGCACTCTATTGCCTTAACCACTCAGTCACCTCAGCTGAGATGTCAGGAAATGGACAAGATGAGAAATCTAAGGCCAGCAGAGACAGGGACACTAAGGTGTTTTTAAATACTAAGTGGAAGCAGGGGCTGAATGAGCTCCCCCCTCACACCTAGTGACCAGCTGTGGGAAAGGCTTCAGGAACAGACCGTGTTTGCATAGACACACCTACTCTGCCTAGGTATGCAGCATCATGGGGCTGCTTTCCCAAAATGACCAGTTTTGGCTGGTGGTGGGTTACAAATCACTTTAGGATTGAATGGAATGAAATGTTATTATCCTTCCTGTATGATTGAAGGGCAGCAGAACATACCTAGTCCGTCCTGATGGAGGGGTGGGTGGGTGGATGAGGAATAGCTTTTATTGGACTTTGTAGAAGTGATTGAGGACATCACCCTAAACCAGTGGTCCCCAAACATTTCACACTGTGCCCTCTTAACCATGGCGGTGGACCCTTGGAAGCCGCAATCAAGAACCGAGGCTGGTAGTGGGGCTATTGCTTGCTGGAGAGAGAGGTGCAGACGGGTAAAGGGGTCAAGGCCAAGCTGGAAGCCAGAGCCCCAGGATAAGGGTGGGGTTGGGGAAGAGCTGGGACAGAGTGAGGCTGAATGGTGCTTCCTCCATGGGGGCTGGCCATGAGGTGCCCCCAAGAATGTTCCTTTGTGTCCCCCTAGGAGTCATGCCTCACATTTTGGGAACCACTGAACCCTACTTGCTAAGCAGGGCTAGTGATGCCAAAGCCCAGGGAAAGGAAGAACAAGTGCAGGTCCCCCAGCACTGGAACCATGTGAAGGGGCTGCAGAAGAGGGGCAGTGGCTGGTGGCACAGGGAGTTAAGGACAAAGGGGGCACAGGAGGGGACAAGATTAGGGATGAAGGAGGTGCAAGGGTTGGGCTTTCTGGAGCTAGCAGTAAAGGGGGAGTGGGGATCATTCAGGGGCAATGGGGAAGTGCCAAAGTACAAGTTTTGCCCAGGGCACCATTTTCCCTAATGCTGGTCTGAGCAAACAATTGGAAATAACCCTTCAGTGAGACCAGAACCATAGTGTAGAAAAGCCCCTTTGTTAAGTGGTTGTGGCTGAGTGCTTAGGGAGCTGGCTTAAAAAACAACAGGCATCTCTCTGTGGAGGTTTGATTCTTGCCTGCTAGGCAAGGTTGGTGTGTGGTGTCTGCATGGCTGTATTTTCAGTGTCTGATAACCCATGGTGCCACAGGGAGCCAAGTCTAGACACATTCAGAGGCTCTTTGCCAGGGTTTCTCAAACTTCCTTTCACTACAACCCCCTTCTGCTGAAAAACACCTTACTACATGGCCCTGGAAAGAGGGACCAAGCCCCTCCACACTGAGCAGAGGCAGAGGAGACAAAGCCTGAGCCCTGCCCCAGTTGGGGGAGGGCGAAAAGCAGAGCTTCAGGGATTCAGCCCTGGGTGGTGGGACTCAGACTTTTGGCTTCAGCCCCAGGCACCAACAAGTCTAATGCCAGCCCTGGCAACCCCATTAAACAGGGTCACATCTCACATTGGGGTCCTGACATAGTTTGAGAATCACTGCTCTATGCTGAGGGGAGGGAGTTTTCCTGTGGGTGTAGCTGATTCACTTCCCCAAGAGGTGGCAGCTATGTCAGTGGGAGAAGCTATATCGGTGGGTGTGCAAGTTGTGGTGTTTACCACATGTAAGAAGTTTAATAAAACCTCATTTTTAAAACCATCTGTGGTCTGGGAATGGTGAAGGACGTTGATGAAGCAGGGTTTGTCCTTCAAAGTCCTGGAGATCACGATTCCATGCACCTGTTGTCATGAGGATACAGCTCAGTGGTAGAGTGTTTGTTTGCAGCTCATGTGGTCCTCACTTCAAACCCCAGTGTTCTTCTATAACTTTCTTTCTTTTTTTTAAAAAAAAAGGAAAACATTTTCATTTCCATTCTCCATTATGTTCAGGAACTCCACTATATGGGGGGCTTGATATGAATGTAAACATTCAACATTTCACTGTTCAAATGCATAAAAACATAGCGAAGCTGTCCATCAGCTGAAATCAGTTCCAATCCTCTTAGTGTCTAGTTTATGTTTTCATCAATTAAATAAAGGTATCATATGAATGTGCATTTGCAGATCCCTCTTCTCCAGGAGCTATGTTGTGCAGAAGAACAAGAACCACATCCAGTTGGGGTTCAGGATTCTGATGAGCAAAGAGCCAACAAATGTTCTGAGGGCTGGAGAAAAATGCCTTCTAGTGAGCTATTGAACGAGCTCAACCTGTTTAGCTTATCAAAAGAAGATTGAAAGGTGACTTCATTGAAGTGTTGAAGGGCCTTAATGGAGAGAAAAGATTGGGTATGAAAGGGCTCTTTAGTCTAGCAGAGAAAGTCATAACAAGACCCAATGGCTGGAAGGTGAAAAGAGACAAATTCATATTACAAATAAGACACAAATATGCAACAGCGAGGATGATTCACCACAGGAACAAGCTACCAAGGAAAGTGGTGGATTTGAAATCTCCTGATATCATTTAATGAAAACTAGATGCCTTTGTGGAATGTGTTTGCCCCAAAAGTAGCTATTGTGTCATACAGGAGGCCTGCGCTATGCAGGGGGTCAGATTAGATGCTCTAATGGTCTCTTCTGGCCATAAAGTTGACTAATTTCTGAAAAACTGAGTGTAGTGCTGGGAGAAGCGCCTGATGTATTACTGTCTAGCCGGCTTGCTTCCTAGAACGAATGCTCCTTGAGTGGGGTGATCCACAGGGAGTAGCTCAAACCTCCAAAGTGCCTGGCCAGGAGCAGGACATTATCACAGCAAGGGAGGGGTGTGGCAGTGACATCACAGAGGACTTTTGCAGGACCTCACACTATTGGTCAAAGGTGGTGGGGAGGTGGTGACCTCACAGAAAGATGCAACATCAGCCAGGTAGGACAGGGGCGAAGGACCGGGGAAACCTCAGAGACCTCTGCGGCTTTGCTTCAGCAAGTCTCCTTCTCCAGGTCTCTCTTTGAGGACTGAGAGAGTATTCAGGTTCATGGACGTGAGCGCCAGGAGGAACCTCTTTTGAGTTTTCTCCTTCCCTTTTTGTGATTTTACTAGAAAACAGATGTCCCTGTTTAGAAGGTAAGAGCCTCCTCGAGGTTTGAAACCTGTTCAGTCTGATCTCTCTGTTGATAGCTGAAATCTAGGCATGGAAAATACACGTTTAAGGATGCAGAATTTTATTCTGCACCTGGGATTTTGTCCTTTAGAATCATTGGGACATTAGGGTTTGTCCTTTTTGTTTCACCTTTTCCTCCATCCATCCCTCCCTCCTTTCTCTTTGCCTCTTTCTTCTTTTGTCCTTTCACCTGTTCCCCTCCCAACACCAGGAGCGGTGTGTGTGTGTGTGTGTGTGTGTGTTGCGGGGAGTGCTCGGCAGCACACACTGTGGGAGGTCCACCCAGAAATGTGGAGCTGAAATAGTGCTCGGGCAGTGATCCCCACTGGTGACTTGGGGCATCCTTTGGGCTCTCTGGTGAAAACCCTCGGCCTCCTTTTCTCAGTCTCTACACTGATTGGCTGAGCAGGGGGTTATTGACAGGGAGGAGACTCAGGTCCTTGTTGCTCTCTTTGAAGACCAAGGAAATAAGTCAGAACCAGTTATATGTTTGATGAATTCTGCTGCTTCAGTGCATTAATAGTCTCTGAATAGTTCATGATTCTCTCTAACTTTGCAGTTCTCCTACAATACTTGCTGAATAATTACTGTGCAGTGTTGGTCTGCAGCTCATTTGAGAACACTTTACTAAAGGAAGTCAATGTCTGAAATTCAAGATCTGATGGTTAGTTTGAAAATCAGGGCTCTTGGGTCCTATTCCCAACTCTGCCACTGGCTGGCTGTGTGACCTAAGACAAGTCAATTCTCCTTTCTCAGCCTTAGCTTCTCCCTCTTTCAAGTACGGATAATAACGATCCGCTTCTACCTACCTCTTGGTGGGTGGAGGATGGGGATCCATTGGAGAGTGTCACTAGGGGTAGTGCACTATTACCTTTGCTCAGAGCAAATTATGACATAATAGACTAGCTGAAATAGTCTCTTTTATTTGTATTTTTTTTATTTTGAAATTGTTAAGAGCAGCAACTACTTAGCTCAGAGTGAAGCATCTTATCTCATGTTTGTAATCTAAGTGTCTCCTCTTTGTGTGCAATGAGGCAATTTAACACACTCTGACAAACAGGAGATGCTTTTGTTTTGTAACAAAATATTTTTGCAAAGAACTTTCATCCCATTTATTTTGATTTCGAGAAAGAAAGTGGTTTAGTCTGAATGGAATTTTCTGATAGAAATGGTTTCAATTAAATTTCTCCACCATCTCAATTCCTGAGCTCTATCCCTGCCTCTGGGGAATGGAGGTTTCCTGGTTGTTAGAACAGGAGTCAGGACCGGTGGCTTCTCTTTCTGGCTCTGCCACCCCCTTGCTGTGTAGGCCCTTGGGTAGGTCACTTCCCTTCTCTGGACCTCAGGCTCCTCCCCATCTGTCCAATGGGAACAGGGACAGTTCTCGAACTCTGGACAGTCCTTAGCCTGGGTGATATAAGGGGCGTTCAAACCCTCTGTGAAGGAGAAAGGGGAGTTTCCCGGTGTTTAGCACCAAGGAATTCTGAAGTTTGCTAAAATGTCTAGTCTGTGGAAACAAGAAATGGTTGGGGCAAAACTTTTTAACCACTGCCTTTTTTAAAGCCCATTCATGGATGTGTTTCCCTATTTCTCAGGTACCTGGGGTTCTTTGCCAGGAGGAGAGAAGAGGTTCCTGCCTCTGTTTTTGTGGCCTTAACAAACCAGGTGTTGTGCTCCAGTTCTCGTCTGAGATCCCTGAAGAAGAACATCTTCCCACCCTTCAACAAGACAGGACCTATCTTTATAAGGGAACAAAGAGAACTCTGAGACTTACTAGCTCGCCTCACTTCCATAGCTGGAGAGATACTGGAGTACATTCTTAAACTATCAGTTTGTCAGCAGCACCAACAGGATAGTTTGGTTCTTAGGACTAGTGAACATGGATTTGTCAAGAACAAATCATTCCAAACCAATCCTCTTTCCTTCTTCGGCAGGGTTCCGGACCTAGTGAAGGTGGGGTAGACAGTAGATGGGATCTAGCTTGGTGTTACTAAGGCTTTTGACACAGTCCCGTAGGACAGTCTCACAAGCAAACCAGGGAAATGTGGTCTAGATGCAATCAGTGTGATGTGGGTGCAGAGCTGGTTGAAAGCCCAGACTCCAAGAGCCCTTCTCCATATCTGGCTGTCCAACAGAGAGGATGTACCTGTTGGGTCTGGCAGGGATCAGTCCGGGGTCTGGTATTATTCAATATTTTCATTACTGATTTGGAAAATGGAGTGGAGAGCATGCTTCTAAAATTTGCAAATGACACCAAGCACTTTGGATCACAGGACTGGAATTCAAAATGCCCTTAACAAACTGGAGAATTGGTCTTCTTGAGCCAAACTCCATGGCTGGGCCCCTCTCTCTAGACTGGGATGAAGTGCAACCCCAGAGCCAAACACTCCTCCTCCTGGGCAGTGCGCTCCGTCCTTGAATGGTCAGATGCTGATTAGCACTGTCAGAGCAGCTTTGTCTGGGAGATTCCCAGCACTTATCAATAGCGGGAAAGTATGAAATCCCATCAATGGATCTCAGGAGTCCTGACTCCCAGTCCCCTGATCCAGTGTCTCCAGCGGAGCACACTCCCTCTCATAGACAGGGGGAGCGGCCATGAGGGCCTGCTTGTAATTGCCAGCTGTGGGAGGTAGTGTGCAGCAGTGATTAGCAAAGGGGCCTGGAAAGAAGGACTGCTGGGTGCCATCTATACTTCTGACACTTGGTGTGACCCTGAATCAGTAGCTTCCCCTCCCCAGGTTTGTTTCTCATGAGTAGGGTTGGGGTTGCAGTTCTGACAGCCCAGGGGGTTGGGAGGCTCCAGGAAGGTGTGTTAAGTGCTGGGATTTCAGGATCTCGGAGGCGCTGTCACCCCTGCACTAGGGTGATGTTCTGTACCCCCTGCTGCTGGCCAAGTTTCTCCTTTCCCTGGCAATAAGACAGACTTTTGTTTTCACAGCCAGCTGATCGCCCAGTGTCATCACCCTGCCTGCTGGCTGGGCAGGGTAACTCCTCAGGTCACCACCCTCCTCTCCAGCCTGTCTTGGGCTTGGAGAGTGAGGAGAAGGGCGAGGGATGACATTGAACATCCTCCATCCATCGCTTCATCACCAGAGCAAGTGAGTGGCATTAGGGCTCCATGGTGGCATCCCCTGTCTGTCTGGGGAGAGGCAGAAAGAGGGGGAGAGAATCTCTCCCAAAGGACATTAGTTTTGCAAACAGCCCCCAGAAGCCCCTCACTCTCAGACTCGGGAGGGGCTTCTCCAGAGCCGTCTCCAGCGTGTTTGGCAAGGTCCCAGCAATGGGGCTCCCAGCCCTTCCGTTGTGGGAGACTGTTCCCCAGGCTGAGAGTCTCTGAGCTGGGCCGGACCCGGGGAGCTGCTGAGCATGGAAATCAATGGGAAACGAAGGGGCCCTGGCCTTGCTATGTCTAGGGAGTTTGAAGTGGGGAATGGTTTCCCAGGAGAAGTCTGAACTCCTGAGTTCTGTTCCTTCTCTAGCCTGGGTGGGGAATGGGTGGGAGGAAGTGTGAGTGTGTCCTGGGCTGGCAGGAGGGAGCTGCTTGTCCAAAGTGACCAGTGGTCTTTGTGAGTGACCCCAGTGCTCGAAAAGGACGAGACTCCCCGGTTCTGGCAGCCCCAGGGATGACGAGGGGGAAGGTTGAGGGGGAGCAGATCATGCAATGAACTCCTGACAGTGTGTGTAGCTTGCACTCCCAGCTCCACCGTGGGGGGAGGAGGAGCTGCTCTGGCTGGGGCAAGGATGGGGAGAGACCAAACAAGTTGGTTAGTGAGAGGCTGCCTTGACCCCAGACTCACATCTGCTCCCCGCTCGGTTCCAGGATGGCCAGGCTCCTGAGGATGTTCAGGAAGAAGGCTCTGCAGGTGGCCCCAGAGCCTGTGGAAAGCAGCTGCCATCTTCCCCAGGAGCCGAGCGGCCCAACCGTCCCCAATGGTGGGGAAGGAGCTCACGGCCGGGACAGGAGGTGGAAGTGCCCAGCCTTCTGGAAGAGGAAACCTGCTCCCGGTGCAGGCGCCGAGGTGGGAGAGGCACCGTCAAGGCCAAAATGGAGCTGGGCCAGGATGCAGCTGGGCAAGCAGGACCCAGCCCTGGTGCAGAACCGGGCAGGGTGGTTCCGAGGCTTGTTGTGTGGGCAGCAGCAGCCCCAGGAGCCCAGCCCTGATTTCCAGCAGGAAGCATCGCCCTGCCCGGTCAGTGGGGACCTTCCAGCCTTCCCAGGGCAGGAGGTGGAGGATCCCTCTTCCAGCCCCAGCAGCTCGGCCCGCTTCCTGTGGGACAACAGCAGCACCTGGAACTTGGACAGCAGTGAGGCCGACAGACGCTTCTGCTTTATTCCAGGTGAGGAGCCTGGCTGGGCTCGGAGGGGTAAGGAAGGGGCTGTGAACACTCCGGGCCCAGGCCCTCGAGCAGTGCTATGGGGGTGGGTCTCCAGCTCAGGTGTTTGGCCTGAGCCACTGAACCCCACTGACACCAGATGCTGCCACTTTATTCCTTGATGCCGCATTGGGTCGGGGGGGAGTGTGGGAGGCACCTCCCAGGGAGTCCAGGATTGTGGGTGGAGGGGTCTCTTTGCTATGGACTCCTGAAGGACTTGGGGGCTGATGACACTGAGGCTACTTGGAATCAAATACATTTGAGATACAAGTACATAGCCCATATTCATAACTTCAAATACAAAAATGGAACGCACAGCCAGCCAAATTATAACCAGCAAATCATAACCTTGTCATAGACAGCTCACACGGCAACCTTTGCACAATATTTGCTGCACATATATAACAGTGGTGGCAACAATGATCCCTACGGTCCCAGTTCATATTAATAACGTCACAGAAGGCTATAGAGAAGTGGGAGAGAGGTGTCTTCCAGCCGGCGTGTCTCATCCATTTCCCCCTTGCCGCTTGGGCCGAGGTGGGAAGGGAGCGAAACATCCCCGGCTGAAGATTTTGCGCTCGACCTTGAAGATTAAGCCCAACCCCCCGGCATGGCTAGGTCTGGGTTGTCCTGGGCTCTGGGGGCAGAGGGCTGAGCTGGGAGAAGGGGCAGATGAGGGGATTTTGTTTCTGATAGATAAGGGCTTTGTCAGGAGAAAGCTGTAGGTCACATGCGCTGGGGGTGTCAGTGAGATTTGAGTTGGGGTAGCAGCAGCAGGGAAGCAGTGTGTGTGTGTATGGGGGGGATTCACTTGGTAAAAATGAAACTCCCAAGCCGCTCCCTTTGCTGGAGCAAAAGCCTTTCATTTATCTCCTCAACTCCCTTTCATGAAAATCTCCACCCCTCCCCTGGTGCTGAGAGACCCTCTTTACTCCCATGGAGATTTGTAATTCTTCTAACTCTTCCTTTGCCTTGTCCAAATTATTTTCCCAGAAAAATGATCAAGGACATTTCAAATGAGAAAAACAAACTAAACCAGAGAAACTCCCACCACACACAGTTTGGGTCAGAATTTTTCTACTGAAATTTGGAGATAATAAAACTCCTTCCTCTGTTAGCCAGAAACCAAAGCTAGACCTCCCCTGCTGTAGCTGTGACTTCTACCACCAAACCACCAATGCGCTGTCTCCTCTTGTGAGACATTTCTCTGCACAATACTGCAGCTAATCCAGTTATTGACTCCAGGAAACATTTCCTTAGCCTGGTTCCGTGTGTCACTGGTTTCTAAGCAAAGGTCAGTCCCTAGCCCTGTGGTCCGGACATCCTCATTCGCATCAGGCTTCAAGTTAAGAATAATTTCCTATTCCCGCTCTGTGGGAGGGGAGACTTTAAACGCGCTCTCTGTGCGACTGCACATGGCTAAGCAAAGAGAACAAACCCAAATCCCCCCTGTGCTTTGGGAGCCAGTTTTGTGGTGGGAATTCTGTAGTTCAGATGACTTCACACCTGGTCATTGTGATTCTTTACCAGTTTTCTCTGGCATTGCGGCACCTTTACACTTCGGCTGTGATGGCTGAGTGGTTAAGATGTTGGAGTTGAAATCCAATAGGGTTTCTTTACGCAGGTTCAAATCCTGCTCACAGCGAGGCCTGTGTTTTAGCCAGTACCTTATCCGAGCAATTCCCTGTGTACAACCCCGAGACACTCTGAAGTCTCTCCCCACCCCAAGTAAATCCTCTTCTGCTCCTTTCATAGAGATGCCTGCGACACCACCTTCCCCTGTGTCCCTGAGGTGTCAGGCAAACTCTCAGTGCCTGTAGCCTCTGCCACTCACCTAGTGCCCCATAGATCAGCCATAACCCTGGTTCTGCTCCTCTCTCTAGTGTGTGAAAGGAGCCAAGTCAGTGACTCCATGGGATTTGCCCGGACCCCTCTAGGGCCGCCCTGAAGGGAAGCACTGGCTATCACAGTGACAATACAACTGACCAGCATTGCGGGGGAGGCTGAGGGAGATCGGCACTCATCAGGTCTCTTCTCTCCCCCAAGGTGAGCCAGACACTGCTCTCTCCTGACTCTCACTCTAGCAGCTGGACACTAAGGAGCCATTTCCCCACAGCAAGTGCATTGAGTGCCCCTGTGGTGCTAGGGGGGGCCTGGCGCTGCTGCTGGCTCTGGGGCTGGCAGGGGGGTTGATGTCTGCACAGACTCTCAGCTGCCAGGCCGGAGGGGACACTTGAGACCTTACCAGACTGTCTCATTGAAGACGGGGGGTTGAAAGACCTATACAGACGCTCTCCAGAGCACGGAGCAACATCCGCCCATGCAGCCAGGCAATGAGCATTTCTCACAGCCTGGAGCCAAGGGTGAGGTGGCAGCTACTGTTCCAGCTCCTGGTGGACAGGCCCTGTCAGCTAACAGACTCTTCTTACTCACCACAGCTAAGGGCGCCGGGTTCCTCCAGTGGGGGTGTGAAGCAGCCATTCTTTTCCTGTCCTTTTTGGTGTGCGACTGCTGACAAAAAACGTCCCAGATAGAGAAGCAACAGGCCAAAATACTGTCATGCAACTGCCAAGTAGCTCAGTTAGGAGAGCGGTAGACTGAAGATCTAAAGGTCCCTGGTTCAATCCTGGGCTTTGGCCGTTCCTGTCATTATGCTTTGTGCAGAGATGGCTTGCCCTCTGGGAGCACAGCAGTGCCTCCACCCAAGGTGAGTTCCTGACCTTGGGATCTGCAGTAGGAAAACACAGAAGGGGCTTACTTGCCCCTAGTTGGCCCATCTGACCTTTAATGATGAGAGCTGTCTTTCCCAACATGGTGGGAAGAAAGTGAGGCAGGGCAAGCCTCAGGAATGGTGCCAGAGGGCTGCTAAGCAGGGGTTGGGGATGAAAACTCTTCTGTGCAGCTGAGCAAGAGCAGTACCATGGCAGGGGCATCTGTAAAAGTGACCCCACACGACTCTCCTCCTCTGGGCAGCTGGTGCTGACAGCTCCAAGGGAAGGCTTAAAAGCCACAGAGCAACTGAGGGCAGGACAAATATCTAGGTGTGGCCTTCAGACAGGCACAAAAAACACCCAGCCAGGCTGCTCCCTGCCATGCCAAACACCCAACTGAAGGGCACCAGCATGCAGAGCGGCTGCTGATGCTCTGTAGCCAACATCAGAAGATAGTAGGAAAGCAGGGCCCAGGGCCAGCCCCCATGGTGGGGCCTCTGACTGGTCCCACTCAAGGTATTCACTTTTGCTGTGGGCCAGGAGATTTTACCCCATGAGGTTTTTCCCAAGCTGGCAAGAAGCAGAGAAACACCCAGGCTCCCAAAACGCAATGTAGCAAGTACCCTCCAGCACAGGGACAGGTGCACACGCTAGCCCAGGCTGCGCCCACTTTCTTTAGTAAGTCAAGAAGGGCAAAGGCTAGACTGGAAGCACCTGGAGCTCCTGCCGCAGTCTTTGTGACACCCAACCCCCAACTCCTTCCCAGGCTCTAGCTGAAGCCAGAGCATTGGCCTGAGCAGCCAAGAAGAGGTTCCAGCCCTGAAGGGAGCAGGACGTTCAGCACAATAGTAAAACTGCAGAAACACAACCACCTAAAGACTCAAACCCTCAATCTTCTGACCTACACTCAGGACGCCTTATCCATTAGGCCACATGGTAACATAAGAAAAGACCCTCCAAGCACTTCTTTGGAAAAGGCAGACACTGTGTTTCTCAGGTCATCTACTGAGGGGGGCTGAGACTCTCTGGGCACAAGAAGTCGAGTTCCCAGCAACACATGAGACTTAATTCTATGGAGCCAGGTGGCAGGGCTTTGGAAGGGAGGCTCAGGCATGGGGGATTGGGGTGAAGCGGATGGACCGGCTGTCTAGGTGTGGAGATTTAGTCACACTGAGGCACAGAAGGGAGGAGGAGGAGTAATCCTGCTGACAGTCAGCGGCTGTGCAGAAAAAGAGGAGAGGTTCTGGGGACATTTTTTGCTCTCTTTTGCCTATCTGCTCGCTCTTGTGGTGAATATGGAAGATGATCTCAACTAGCGCAGTTGGTAGCACATCAAGCTCTTAATTTGAGGATCCAGGGTTCAAGCCCCTGTCTGGGCACCCAGTTTTAAATTGCCTTGGTTGCCAAGAGCCAAGTGATTCCCGGTACTTCTCCACCAGCCACATGCAGATTCCCAGAATCCATGGCCATTTCCTGGAAAGGTTCCTTTCCTCAGGAATCAGGAGAG